>NC_135955.1:6300068-6553549 GCF_053455715.1 Rhinoraja longicauda | reverse complement strand
GTACACGTGCATTACAAGTTACTTTTTGCATTTCTGTCAGAGTTTCTCGTGTTGGCATTTGGAATTTAATGAATTCCAAAGGGGGGAGTGTGAATTTGTTGTGCAGTAAGGGATATGGTTACTTTCACAGTGCGGTTGATGATAGTATTATTTATTATTTGTTACAGGATGACAATTGCTACCGTAGTTTTTGGCTTATGGGTCTAAGAAAGGATTTCAAGTCAAGTGATGGGGGAAATGTGAAAACCTTGAGAAGCATAAACAGGCAGCAGGGCCGAGCTGACACCTGGGTTCCATCCTGACCTGGGGTGCTGTCTGTGTGGAGTTTTCACCTTCTCTCTGTGATCACGGGCTTCCTCCGGGTGCACCGGCTTCCTCTCACACCCCAAAGCCGTGCAGGCCTCTAGGCTATTTGGGCTCCGTAAAATGCCCGTGGTGTGTGGAGGGTGGATGCAAAAGTGAGATAACATAGAACTAGTGTGAACGGGTGATCCATGATTCGCATGGACTTGATGGGCCGAAGGGCTTGTTTGCATGCTATCTATATACTAAAACTCTTGTTTGTTTGTTTGTTTGTTCCTGAGCTACAGCCAAAACGGTACATGATAGCGCAACAATTTTAGGCCCACCTTACTCACCATCGTCCCTCTGGTGGGAATGGAAGAAGTTTCATTGAAATCGGTCTTATATTTTTTAAGTTATTCACATTTTTAAGTTTAAATCTACCTTGTAGGGAGGGAGAGGGGTATGGAGGGGAGGATAAGGGGGGTTGAGGGGGGTGGAATGGGGGTAGGGGAACGGGGAGGGGAATGGGGGTAGGGGAACGGGGAGGGGAATGGGGGGTAGGGGAACGGGGAGGGGAATGGGGAGAGGAGGGGAGGAAGGGGGGGGAGGGAGGGAGGGAGGGGGAGGGGAAGGGGAGGGGGTGGAGGAGGAAGGGGAAGGGGGGAGGGGTGGGAGACGGGAGGGAGAGGTGGGGGAGGGGGAGGGGGAGGGGGAAGGGGAGGACAGGGTGCTGCAACATTGCAGGAGAGATTTGGGCCCAAAGGGTCCATTTGGTCTAGTATCTTTCAAAAATTAATACATATCTGAAGCAGAAATTAAGGAAATACTGCAGTTTAACTATGAGATCTGATATATAAAAAAAACAATTGTCAGTCCATAATGGGGTGATACAGGAAAGAAGTAAAGGAGTTACCTGAATCAGAAATGGATAAATAATTTAATTAGAAATATATTATATAGCAAATAGAGAGTTATTTATTAATAAAATGGTTACTAATAGTGATCTGGTGCGTGAACAACGTGATAATATGTTACAGAGTCAGAATCATAGAGTTGTACAGAATGGAAATGGGCACTTTAGCCCATCACATACATGATGAGCGTTTTGCCCATCTACACCTGAATGAATGAATGAATGAATACTTTATTGTCGCATGTGACGAGTCACAGTGTAATTCATTGCTTGCATACCCAAGGTATGCAAATAGCCGCCACATAAAGGGCGCTGACATAGGTACAAAGTATCACGCGCCAGGTCCCCCTCTGTTCTCCCCCCGCTCCCTCCTCACAGCGGTCCCCCCACGCCGGCTCCTCCTTTGTTCCTTCCCCCGGTTCTTCCTCGTCCGTCCGTCGGCCTGTGCTATACAGTCGCTGCACCGACCTCTCCACCATCGCCGCCGGGTCCTCTCTGGACGTCTCCGTGGCGCCAACCCAGGCCCCAGCCATGGGCTCTGCCGACCCTTCGGCCATGGGCTCCGTCGAGTCGCTGGACTCTGGCCCTTCAATCTTTGCCACTTCCTTGCGAGGCTCCAGCCTCCACTTCTCCGCGGCCTTAATCCCATTTGCCCACATTAGGTCTGTGTCACTCTATGCCTTGCCATTTTAACTATCTGTCTAAATGCTGCTTGAACATGGTAATTACACCTGATTTGTCTGGCATCAATTTCCAGGAACAACCACTCTCGTCGAAAACGTTCCCTGCAGATCCCATTTAAAGCTCGTTCCTCTTACCTTAAACCTATACCTTGTAGCGGACACGGAGCTGTCCATCCAAGAACGAGGCAGCAGACCACGTTTATCCAACACCACTTTAATTCACTGCCACAAAATACTCTCTCTCCACTCACTCCCTTATCTGCCTCGCGCGCCAACAACCCATATTCTCCCGGGGCACCCCGTGACCCCTGACGAGCCGAAGGTTATGTACCTCGTGTGGCTCACCACCAGGGGCCGCCGGTACAACCTCCTGTTTTTGCGAATCTTTCCAGGGGAAAAAGATTTTGATCTCTAGATAGATTCAAACCTGCCTACAGCTCACAAGATCAGATAAACCTCTATCAGGTTACCCTTCAGCCTCCTTTGCTGAAAGGAAAACAAGCCCAGTCTATCCAATCTCTTACCAGATGTCAACTTATTTACATCCGCTGCTCCAGATGTCAACTTATTTACATCGGCGAAACGAAGCGCAGGCTTGGCGATCGCTTCGCTCAACACCTGTGCTCGGTCCGCGTTAACCAATCTGATCTCCCGGTGGCTGAGCACTTCAACTACCCCTCCCATTCCCAGTCTGACCTTTCTGTCATGGGCCTCCTCCAGTGCCATAGTGAGTCCCACCGGAAATTGGAGGAACAGCACCTCATATTTCGCTTGGACAGCTTGCAGCCCAGTGGTATGAACATCGACTTCTCCAACTTTAGATAATTCCTCTGTCCCTCTCTTCCCCTCCACCTTCCCTGATCTCCCACTGTCTTCCTGTCTCTACCTATATCCTTCCTTTGTCCCGCCCCCCTGACATCAGTCTGAAGAAGGGTCTCGACCCGAAACGTCACCCATTCCTTCTCTCCTGAGATGCTGCCTGACCTGCTGAGTTACTCCAGCATTTTGTGAATAAATACCTTCGATTTGTACCAGCATCTGCAGTTATTTTCTTATACCATAACTTAATCAATCATTTCAATCACTTGGCCTGCCCAATTCCCTATTAGTTGACCAACCTTTGCCCTGTGTAAGAAAGAACTGCAGATGCTGGTTTAAATCGAAGGTAAACACAACATGCTGGAGTAACTCAGCGGGACAGGCAGCATCTCTGAAGAGATGGAATGGGTAACGTTTCGGGCCTGAAGAAGGGTCTCGACCCGAAACATCACCCATTCCTTCTCTCCAGAGATGCTGCCTGTCCCGCTGCGTTACTCCAGCACTTTGTGTTTACCTTCAACCTTTGCCCCCTTCCTTGTGGGACCCTCTACATATTGCCTAAAAAAACACATTTGACATATTCTACCCCATCTTATGCCCTTGGCACAATGACAATCCCAGTCTATATTTGGAAGGTTAAAATCCCCCTAGTATGACAATCCCATTAGTCTTGCAGCTGCCTGCAAACGATCTTCCTTATTTTAATTGGAAATATTTGCATTGTAAATTTGAGTGGTGTATTACTGTAATGGTGCATAGGGAATAAAGATATGAGTAGAGCAAAATAACAACAACAAATTTCATGGAGGACTTGACCACCTCCTGCAGCCCCACACAGAGTTGACCATTTTGACTTCTGAGAGGCAATATTCTTTCACTAGTTAGCCTTTTTTGCAATATACTTGCATCTCTTTGGTTTCTCTTTAATCAATATCTCACAGATATCTTGTTGCCCCCCTGATTTCCATCTTAAGTAATCCCCTATTCATTTCTCTTCATCCCAGCTGCCGATAAGTATCCTATGCCTCCTTTTTCCTGACCAGGCACACAATTTGGCTTGCAGGAACACAAAATTATTGAACTCACTTGAAATGGCGGGACTGTCATATGTTGAAAGACTGGAGTGACTAGGCTTGTATACACTGGAATTTAGAAGGATGAGAGGGGATCTTATCGAAACATATAAGATTATTAAGGGGTTGGACATGTTAGAGGCAGGAAACATGTTCCCAATGTTGGGGGAGTCCAGAACCAGGGGCCACAGTTTAAGAATAAGGGGTAGGCCATTTAGAACTGAGATGAGGAAAAACTTTTTCAGAGTTGTGAATCTGTGGAATTCTCTGCCTCAGAAGGCAGTGGAGGCCAATTATCTGAATGCATTCAAGAGAGAGCTAGATAGAGCTCTTAAGGATAGCAGAGTCAGGGGGTATGGGGAGAAGGCAGGAACGGGGTACTGATTGAGAATGATCAGCCATGATCACATTGAATGGCGGTGCTGACTCGAAGGGCCGAATAGCCTCCTCCTGCACCTATTGTCTATTGTCTCACTATCACACTTTAAAAGCATTAATTTTTCCGGATGTTCCTTCGCCCGCAAGAGCCAACTCCATTCAATTTTTACAAGTTTCTACCTAATGGCAATTAAAGTTAACCATGCTCCAATTTACAATTTTAAATTATTGGCCTGCCCTGTCTTTATCCACAACTACTTTAAAGCCAAAATAACTAGTTGCCCCTGGCCCTAAAAGACTCGCCCAATGTCACTTCAATCACTTGCCCTACCCAAATTCCAGCCCATCTATGCCCTTGGCACAATGACAGTGTCAGCCTATTTTATAGAAAGGTTAAAATCTTCTAGTATGTCAACCCCATAAATCTCACAGCTGCCTGCAAATGGTCTTCCTGGTTTTAACTGGAAGTATTTGTATTGTCAGCACGAGTTGTGCTTTACTGTAAATTGTACATAAGGAACAAAATATGTGGTATTGTTAAATGAGTAATGAAAAATAATAGAAAATAACATTGTAATTTTTTTTACGTATCTTGTTTTCAACAGGATTCTCACAAGCAAGACTGCTATTCCCAACTTCCAGCTTCCATCTGAATTTGCCAGTAATGATCATAGCATATGAATAGGAAAGAACAGCTCCATACATATCTCTGACATTAAAGAGGTTTTAATAATCTTGGAATGCAATGCAGCATTACTGAGGACTGACAACTGGAATCTATGAATTGAATTTGAATTCATAGATTGAACACCAAAACAAAAAAAATGTGCACACGACTCCGGTGAGCCACCACATAATATATTCCATAAATCCCCAACAACTTCCAGAATGAATATGTGATACTTTATTGTTAAGGTAGGCACAAAATGCTGGAGAAACTCAGCGGGTCAGGCAGCATCTCGGGAGAGAAGGAATGGGTGACGTTTCAGGTTGAGACCCTTCTTCTGACTGATCTTTAGCTGTAAGTTTAAATTTTTAAAAAAAAATTCTATCCAGAATGTCCTAAATATAAGATAGACACAAAATGCTGGAGTAACTCAGCGGGACAGGGAGTATTTCTGGATAGAAGGAATAGGTGATGTTTCGGGTCGAGACTCTTCTTCACACCCCTAAGTATAGGTATGTACTCCAAAGACGTACAGGTATGTAGGTTAATTGGCTGGGTAAATGTAAAAATTGTCCCTAGTGGGTGTAGGATAGTGTTAATGTACGGGGATCACTGGGCGGCACGGACTTGGAGGGCCGAAAAGGCCTGTTTCCGGCTGTATATATATGATATGATATGATATAAATTCCTAAAAATAAATTCAGGTCCCAATCATGACACTGACCCTTAACACCCTCAGAATCTGCCAAGGAAAAGAGAATAAATGGAACCAAAACAATATCAGACAATCACAGGGATAAATAAAGTAATTTCTCTGCAGAAACAACTGTATGTTATGTTATTAAAGAATTAGGAATATCAGAAACCAGATATAATGGAGAAATATGAATTCAATTTGCACAAGCACTCATTTAAAAGTTTTAAAAGTTGTTTTAAATTATACACCATTAAAATAGGCCCTTCAGTCTGCCAAGCTTACCTCAGCAATGAATTGTTGTGGACGTTTTAAGATTACATTATGTACATTGGCTTACACTACTACAATCTAGTTACCTCGTATAAATGATCATTTATTGTTGATGTACATTTATTCGTTGTGTTGTTATGTTAATTTGCCTGTAAAGCTGCAACAAGTAAGAATGTCCTTGTTCCATTCATGATTCATATAACAATCAAAAACATTTTTATGTTTGGCTGTCTTGACTTATGATTATATCACTCAGAAGAGAGCCTGGCCAAGGAGGTGTTTTTTAAAAGTTACACTAGACCAAGTGCACCCGTTGGGTCCAAATATCTCCTGCATTGGTGCAGCACCCTCTCCTCCCCCCTCCCCTCTCCTCCCCCCTCCCATCTCCCCCCCTCCCCTCTCCCCTCTCCCCCCATCTCCCTTCCCCTCCCTCCACTCCCCCCTCCCTCCTCCTCCCTCCCCCCTCCCCCCCTCACTTCCCCCTCTCCCCCACTCCATCCCCCCTCAACCCCCTTTATCCCCCCCAACTCCCCCTCTCCCTCCCCTCCCTTCACCCCCTCCCTCCCACCCTTCCCCTCCCCTCCCCGTTCTCCTCCCCCCACTCCATCCCTCACCCCCCCTTCCTCCCACTCCATCCCCCTCAACCCCCTTTATGTGGGACCTTGTCAAAGGCTTTTTGATAGTCCAGATGCACCACATCCACTGGCTCGTCCTTATCCATTCTCCCGAGCTTCGTCCGCCGGCTGCGGGAGCTTCGATCGATCGCCCCGACTGCGGATGGTTCGACTGCCCTGACCACAGGAGAATAAAGAGGAAGGAGATTGGACTTGTTGCTTTTGTTTTGTATGGCTGTATGGTAATTTGCAAATCAATGTACCGTAATTAGTACATGTGACAATAAAAGACCTTTGAAATCTTTGAAACCTTTGATACATCCTCAAAAAGTTCCAAAGGGTTGGTCAAGCATGATTTCCCCTTCATAAATCCTTACTGACTTTGACCGAACCCATCACTGTTTTTCAAATGCGCTGTGGTAACATCTTTAATAATCAACTCCAGCATCTTCCCCACTACCTATGTAAGGCTAACTGGTCTATAATTCCCCGTTTTCACTCTTCCCCCCTTTCTTAAAAAGTGCAGTTACATTGGCTACCCTCCAGTCCACAGGAACTGATCCAGAGTCGAGAGAACATTGAAAAATGATCACCAATGCATCCCTGATTTCTAGGGCCATTTCCTTGAATACCCTGGGATGCAGACCATCAGGCCCTGGGGATTTACCTGCCTTCAGTCCAAACAGTTTACCGAACTGTTTCTGACTAATGTGGATTCCCTTCAGTTCCTCCCTCCCACTAGATCCTCGGTCCCCTAGTATTTCCGGGAGATTGTTAGTGAAGACAGAACCAATGTACTCGTTTAACTGTTCTGCCATTTCCTTGTTTCCCAATTCACCTCTTGCTGACTGTAATGGACCTACATCCGCCTTCACTAATCTTTTCCGTTTTACATACCCAAAGAAAATTTTACAGTCAGTTTTATATTTCCCGCAAGCTTTCTTTCACGCTTTTTTCCCCCTCTAAATGAACCTCTTTGTCCTCCTCTGTTGAGTTCTAAATTTCTCCCAGTCCTCTGGTTTGCCGCTACTTCTGGCCAATTTATATGCCTCTTCCTTGGGTTTAACACTATCCTTGACGTCCCTCATCAGCCACGATTGAGCTGCCTTCCCAGTTTTATTTTTTCGCCAGACAGGGATGAACAATTTTGGAGTTCATCCATGCAGTTTTTAAATCTTCACCATTGCATCTCCACTGTCAACCCTTTAAGTATAATTTTCCAGTCTATCCTAGCCAATTCCCTTCAAAGTCTCCTTTGTTCAAGTTCTGGACCCTGGTCTCTGAATTAACCGTGTCACTCCCCATCCGAATGCAGAATTCCCCCATATTATTGTCCCTGTTGCCCAAGGGGGCATTGCTCAACAAGATCGCTCACTAATCCTTCCTCATTACACAATATCCAGTCTAGGATGGCCTGCCCTCGAGTTGGTTCCTCTACATATTGGTTTAAAAACCCATCCCATATACATTCCAGGAAATCTTCCTCCTCAGCACTGTTACCAATTTAGTTGGCCCAATCTATATGTAGATTAAAGTCACCTATGAATACTGCCTTACATTTGCTACACGCATCCCTAATTTCCTGCTTGATTCTATCCCCAACCTCCCTACTGCTGTTTGCTGGTCTGTATACAACTCCAACAAGTGTTTTCTGCCCTGAGCTATTTCGCAGTTCTACCCATACCAGTTCTACAGCATCCAAGCTAATGTCTCTCCTTGCTATTGCATTAATCTCCTCTTTAACCAGCAATGCCACCCCACCTCCTCTTCCTTTCTGTCTATCCTACCTGAATATCGAATACCCCTGCATGTTTCGCTCCATTCCTTGGTCACCCTGGAGCCATGTCTCCGTAATCCCAACTATATCGTAGTCCTTAACTACTAACTGCACATTCAATTCATCCACCTTATTTCGAACGTTCCTCACATTAAGGCACAAAGCTTTCAGGTTGGTTTTTCTTATCTCCCTTTCTACCTTTTGCTTCTGTCCTCCTTTTATGGCCCTCTGTCTCCCTGCATTGGGTCCCATCCCCCCTGCCCTGTTAGTTTAAACGTGACCTTTCCTACACTCACTTTCCCGTTAACTGCACGAATACGTGTCCACATTGTTGACAAACCCCCCTCCACTTTTTAATATAAACCCACCCGTGTAGCACGAACAAACCTGCCAGCCAGAGTGTCGGTCCCCCTCCATTTAAGTGCGACCCGTCCCTTTTGTACGGGTCACCCCTGCCCCAGAAGCAATTCCAGTGATCTAGATCTAAATCCCTGCTCCCTCACCAACTCCTCAGCCACACATTCAGATCCTTTATCTCCCTGTTCTTATCCTCACTAGCACGAGGTACTGGAAGCAACCCAGAGATAACCACCCTAGAAATCCTGCTTTTCAGCCTCATACCTAGTTCTCTGCACTCACGTTACAGAACCTCCTTCCTCTTCTTACCCACATCATTTGTGCCCACATGCACAACTTCTTCCGGCTGTTCACCTTCCCTCACGAGGATGTTCTCAAGTCGGTCTGAGACGTCTTGGACCTTGGCACCAGGGAAGCAACACACCTTCCTCGAGTCTCACCTATTGCCACAGAATCTCCTGTCCGCACCTCGGACAATCGAGTCACCCACCACTATGGCTGGCTCTGCCTGACGTCGGTCTCGCCGGTCGAGTCTCAGCGTTAGGATTTGCGTCACAGACCTGTCCACCGCTCGGACTGGAAGCGTCATCTGCCCCGACAGCTCCCAAGAGGGGGGACCTGTTCACAACAGGTACTTCCACCGAGGTCTCCTGCACTCACATCATCCCCTTTCATTCCGTCTCTACCCTCCGCACCTCCTGCACTCTGACAGTGACGACCTGACTGTAGGTCCTGTCCAGGAAGCTTTTGTCATCCCGGATGGACTACAGGTCACCCCAGCTGCTGCTCCAGTTGATGCCGAAGATAGGCACAAAAAGCTGGAGTAACTCAGCGGGACAGACAACATCTCTGGAGAAAAGGTGACGTTTCGGATCTGGGGGTCCAGTCTGAAGAAGGGTCTCGACCCAAAACGTCACCTCTTCCGTTTCTCCAGAGGTGCTGTCTGGCCCGTTGAGTTACTCCAGCTTATTATGTCTATCTTCGGTTTAAAACAGCATCCTTCTTATACTTTTGATGTCCTTGTCCTTCTTGGTTGGACTATTTGTGGGTTTGGAAGATGCTGTAAGTGTAGATGGCAATCACTTCAGTCCTTGTAGCCTGTGGTAGAGCAAATGAATGTTTGTTTAGTGAGAGGGAAGGGGTGACAAATTAAAGAAGTTGCCTTGCCTGGGATAGTGAAAAGCATGAGAAGTGCTGCACTGACTGATCCAGGTAACTGGAAGGTATTGCATTGTGTTTCTGACTAGTCCCCAGCCAATGAAGGGAAGGTAGGTGTCGTCCATCACAGTATTCAGAACCTCTAACCTGCTTCTGTATCATGAGATTCAGGCACATGGTCAATGGTGATGCCCAGCATTCTGACGGAGGGGAAGATCTAGGCTTGGTCTAGGATGAGTGGTTCAACTCACTATCTGAGACTTGTGCTGCACAAATAAACATATACAATTCTTAAGGGATTAGATGCAGGAAAAAATGTTCCCCCTTTTGGGGGAGTCCAGAACCAGGGGTCACAGTTTAAGAATAAGGGCTAGGCTATTTAGGATTGAGATGAGGAAAAACATTTTCATCCAGAGAGTTGTGAATCGGTGGAATTCTCTGCCACAGAAGGCAGTGGAGGTCAATTCAATGTAACTGCAGCAGGGGTTCCACTGGGATCCTCCCCCTTCCCCCTCCAGCCAGGCGACTCCCAGTACTCCCCACATCGGTCCTCATGCCCCCCTCTGCCCTGCTAACCCACCACCCCCCCCCCCCCCGCCATACATCCCCTCCCCCTCCACCTGCCCCCCTGCCTCCATCCGACCCCAACCCCCACCATTGCCGGGTGTTTACCATCCCTCCTGACCTCCCCCTTTCAGACACCGAACGGTCGGTCCTCAGCAGAGGCCTTACCTTTGTTCCCCTCTGCCCCCACATCAACGAGTTCCGCGTCCGCCATGACGTGGAGCTCTTCTTCCGCCGCCTCCGCCTCCGAGCCTTTTACCTTGGGAAGGAGTCCTCACCCCCCAGTGATGACCCCTTCTCCCGTCTCCAATGGACCCCCTCCTCTTGGACCCCCCCCCCCCCGTGTGGCCAACTACCCTCACTAGAATTTTTTATCTCCAACTGCCGGCGTGACATTAACCGCCTCAAATTCTCCACTCCCCTGACAAACTCCAACCTCTCCCCTCCTGAACGTGCAGCCCGCCACTCACTCCGTAACAACCCGGACTTAATCATTAAACCTGCTGACAAGGGAGGGGCTGTGGTAGTCTGGCGTGCTGACCTCTACCGCACCGAGGCCAGACGACAACTATCAGACACCTCTTCCTACCTATCCCTGGACCATGACCCCACCGATAAACACCAGACCTTTATCAGCAGCACCATCACTGACCTCATCATCTCTGGCGATCTACCCCCCAGTGCCTCCAATCTCATAGTTCCCCAGCCCCGCACGGCCCGATTCTAACTCCTACCCAAAATCCACAAACATAACTGTCCCGGCAGACCCATTGTCTCTGCCTGCTCATGCCCCACCGAACTTATCTCTACCTACCTCGACTCCATCCTATCCCCCCTGGTTAAATCCCTCCCCACCTACGTCCAAGGCACCTCACACGCTCTCCATCTCCTGGATAACTTCCGGTTCCCAGGCCCCCACTCCCTCATCTTCACCATGGATGTCCAGTCACTCTACACTTCCATTCCCCACAAGGATGGTCTCGAAGCCCTCCGTTTCTTCCTCGACCGTAGAACCAGCCAATCCCCATCGACCAACACTCCTCCGCCTCGCAGAGCTGGTTCTTACCCTCAACAACTTCTCCTTTGACTCCTCCCACTTCCTCCAAACCAGAGGCGTAGCTATGGGCACTCGCATGGGCCCTAGCTATGCCTGCCTCTTTGTCGGGTACGTCGAACAATCCCTGTTCCAGACGTACACTGGCCCCATCCCCAAACTCTACCTCCGCTACATCGACGACTGCATTGGTGCTACCTCTTGCACCCATGCAGAACTCACTGACTTCATACACTTCACCTCCAATTTCCATCCTGCCCTTAAATATACCTGGACTATCTCTGACATCTCCCTCTCGTTTCTGGACCTCACCATCTCCATCACAGGAGACAGACTAGTGACGGACATTTACTATAAACCCACTGACTCGCACAGCTATCTGGAATACACTTCTTCCCACCCGGTCCCCTGCAAAAAGTCTATCCCCTACTCCCAATTCCTCCGTCTACGCCGCATCTGCGCCCGGGATGAGGTGTTTCACACTAGGGCTTCCGAGATGTCCTCGTTCTTCAGAAAACGGGGCTTCCCCTCCTCCATTATAGATGAGGCTCTCACTAGGGTCTCGTCTACATCCCGCAGCTCCACTCTTGCTCCCCCTCCCCCACTCGCAACAAGGACAGAATCCCCCTCGTTCTCACCTTCAACCCCACCAGCCAGCGGATCCAACATATCATCCACCAACATTTCCGTCACCTACAATGGGACCCCACCACTGGCCATATCTTCCCATCCCCTCCCATCTCTGTGTTCCGCAGAGACCGTTCCCTCCGTAACTCCCTGGTCCACTCGTCCCTTCCTACCCAAACCACCCCAACCCCGGGCACTTTTCCCTGCAACCGCACGAGATGCAACACCTGTCCCTTTACCTCCCCCCTCAACCTCCCCCCTCAACTCCATCCAAGGACCCAAACAGTCTTTCCAGGTGAAACAAAGGTTCACCTGCACCTCCTCCAACCTCATCTATTGCATCCGCTGCTCTAGATGTCAACATATTTACATCGGCGAAACCAAGCGCAGGCTCGGCGATCGCTTCGCTGAACACCTGCGCTCGGTCCGCATTAACCAAACTGATCTCCCGGTGGCTGAGCACTTCAACTCCCCCTCCCATTCCCAGTCTGACCTTTCTGTCATGGGCCTCCTCCAGTGCCAAAGTGAGGCCCACCGGAAATTGGAGGAACAGCACCCCATATTTCGCCTGGGCATTTTGCAGCCCAGTGGCATGAACATCGACTTCTCCAACTTTAGATAGTTCCTCTGTCCCTCCCTTCCCCTCCTCCTTCCCAGATCTCCCCCTATCTTCCTGTCTCCACCTATATCCTTCCTTTGTCCTGCCCCCCTGACATCAGTCTGAAGAAGGGTCTCGACCCGAAACGTCACCCATTCCTTCTCTCCCGAGATGCTGCCTGACCTGCTGAGTGACTCCAGCATTTTGTGAATAAATCAATTCAATGGATGTTTTCATGGGTGCGTTAGATATAACTCTTCGGGCTAACGGAATGAAGGGATATGGGGAGAAAGCTGGAAGGGGGTATTGATTTTGGTTGATTAGCCATGATCATATTGAATTGGCTTGAAGGGCCGAATGGCCTACTCCTCCAGCTATTTTCTACATTTTTATATTTCGAAATATTAGCTGCCAATTATCTATTAATGACTGAATATCATCTGTTTTACCTCCGACACCTTTTCCCTGTTTTAACCTCCTCCCTGACTTCTTTCATCTTCTCTCTACTTTGCTTTGTTTTGTTGCAGATTGGGTTCCAACTCCTCCTCCTAACTCTCCAATTACATTTAAAATACATTTCCTGGTATACATATGTGCATGGCGATTACAATTCCATGCATTGAGATTGATTAGAAGATGAGCCTGCTTACTTTCGGCATTGATTTTACTCTGGACACTCCCCCAACATTAGTTTTAGGATCATATCGACCGCCACAATGGTCAGAGCACAGGGAGGTGCGGTTGGATCTAGTCACTGCGCAAGATGCTGGTATTCCTTATTCAAAACTGGGCCTTAGTCATAG
This sequence comes from Rhinoraja longicauda, assembly GCF_053455715.1. Classification (NCBI taxonomy): domain Eukaryota; kingdom Metazoa; phylum Chordata; class Chondrichthyes; order Rajiformes; family Arhynchobatidae; genus Rhinoraja; species Rhinoraja longicauda. Next base: position 6,540,212 of record NC_135955.1, on the reverse strand, counting down.
AAACATGGAAACATAGAAAATAGGTGCAGGAGGAGGCCATTTGGCCCTTCGAGCCAGCACCGCCATTCATTGTGATCATGGCTGATCGTCCACAATCTGTAACCCATGCCTGCCTTCTCCCCATATCCCTTGATTCCGGTCGCCCCTAGAGCTCTATCTAACTCTGTTTTAAGTTCATCCAGCGAATTGGCCTCCAGTACCCTCTGTGGCAGAGAATTCCACAAATTCACAACTCTCTGGGTGAAAAAGTTTCTTCTCACCTCAGTTTTAAATGGCCTCCCCTTTATTCGTAGACTGTGTGGCCCCTGGTTCTGGACTCCCCCAACATTGGGAACATTTTACCTGCATCCAGCTTGTCTGGTCCTTTTGTAATTTTATACGTCTCTATAAGAGACGTCCTTATTTAAATCTGGGTCAGGAAGTAGTTCTGGGTCTGTGTTAGGTGATCTCTTGTAAGGGAGGGTGGCCGGTGAGTGACGGCTTTCACTGTGACATGTCCGATCCCAGAACTGTTCTTCAGAGCACATCAACCTACAGTGGGGCCGGGATTGATGAGTTGAAGGTGCTGTGACTGAGTCCACAGCGGAATGTCCATGGAATTGGACAGCAATGGGTGCCCCCCGGCTGTCGGGAAAGGTGCCCTCACACCGGCTCGGAAGCAATGTTTATCAGAGGTGTCTCGTCGGTTTCTCTACACGCAATGTTGTGTTTCACACAGAAACTGACCCGAGCCTGATATTTCCCCGGGTGGGAAAATGTCGGACTTTCCTCGATCGATGTGTTTACTGGATTACACCACATTAAAAAAAAAACGTGATTGGAAATCTTGTGACGCCAAGGCTATAAATATGCAGGCTGTGCAAAGCAAGAGTCCAGTTGGGGCTCTGCTGGTGGACATATTCATTGCAAGCTCAGGAGGAGGAAGAAGGTAAGCCAGACTGCCGATTGTTGCTATGCTCCGTCTCAAGCACATTTCCCTTGCTGTCAAAAGTGAGTGAGATGGGTGGGTGATTCTGAACACAACAAGACAGAAAAAGAATTCAATACGGAAACAAATATTAAATAGGAATTTGTGTAAGAAGGAACCGCAGATGCTGGTTTCAACCGAAGATGGACACACAACAAAGCTGGAGTAACTCAGCGGGACAGGCGGCATCTCTGGAGAGAAGAGTCTTCCTTGGTCTTCATCTTCAGGGTGGCGTTTCGGGGTCTGATGAAGGGTCTCGACCCGAAAAAAAGTGACCCATTCCTTCTCTCCGGAGGTCCCGCTGAGATACTCCAGCTTTAAGTGGAAATTTAGCGGTGGCATTATGTGAACAAAAAAGGCAATGTTGTGAATTTATTGATCGAAACTTTATGATTTTTGAACAGTGCAAGAATTTTCCACCGCTGGGTGGAATTGTCAAAGAATAGAATGCATAGCTTTCAGGCGAGAAGCGCAAAGTTTAAAGGAGATGTGTCAGCCAAGTGTTTTTACACAGGTGGGTGCTTAGAATGTGCCACTAGGGTGACGGTGGAGGCAGATTATAATAGTGGTGCATGAGTTATAGGAGCAGAATTGGGCTACTCTACCATTCAATAATAGCTGATCTAAGAGGCTTTCAGATAGGCACATGCATATGTAGTGGATGGAAAGACTTGGATCATGTGTGGCATTTGGCATGGTTTTTGGCACATGTATATACATTGAGCCCAAGAACTTGGCCCTGTGTTGTATTGTTCTACGTTCTACGTGTTTAATTCTAGGGGGCTTGTACTGTAAAGTCTGAAGGACCCCTGCTGCTTAGTATTACACTGTAGTTGTAGCATTTGTGATCACAGTGAGCTGAGATGGGTTAGATATTGGTAGGCAGCGGCTATCCCTAGCTCCTCCCAGATTAACATTGAATTGTGATGCTTTTCTGGTCCATGGAAGACCAGGATGAGAATGTTACACGGCAGCTTGTTCCTTGGTCTTCATCTTCAGGGTGGGTTTTCAGGGGATGCCGACTGCGTGGCCAGTGGTTCTTCATCAGAGAGAATAGATACACACTGGATGCCACACCGCACTTGACAAAGATTAATGTAGATGCTGGTACAAATCGAAGGTATCACAAAAAGCTGGAGTAACTCAGCGGGTCAAGCAGTATCGAGGAGAGAGGGAATGGGTGACGTTTCGGGTCGAGACCCTTCTTCTGACTGATGTCAGGGGGGGGGGGGGGAGCAGGACAAAGAAAGGATATAGGTGGAGACAGGAAGACAGTGGGAGAACTGGGAAGGGGGAGTGGGGTGGGGGAAGAGAGGGACAGAGGAACAAAGATTAAAATAGCTGAATTGAGCACCCGTGGGATCATATGGCAGAGCGTGCGGTTAAGAGTTTCAGGCTTGAACCAAGAGATAATTAAGCAGCGTGGATCACTGTTTCATTAAGGCAGAAACCAGAATCACCCTCCAGGGACCGAGACGGCAACATAACTGTAACTGTGTGTTCACGAGATTAAAATATCAGTGGCTGCAATGGGGCACAACCTCTTGCATAACATCATAAAGATCTGAAGAAGGGTCTCGACCCGAAAAGTCATCCATTCCTTCTCTTCCGAGATGCTGCCTGTCCACCTTTTTGTGCCTGTCATAAAGATACAAATGTGTGATCATTGGTATGCAATGTACCTGCAAATCACTGATTCGTGAATTAACTTGGTCTTTTGGAATGGTTGTCCATATTCATGTGGCTATGGTGTATGATTAGCAACTATGGTCTATGGTCTATGGTGTAAATTAGCAACTTATTTGCGGAGTTAATTCTTCTGCTTGATTATTTTGTCGTTGTTATCGATTTTGCCTGTAAATGATTCCAAATGCCAACCTGTCACTTTTACTAACGGGGACAGCTCAAATGGATGATATTTTGTAATTATGGTAATCTATATTACATTTTAACTATATCAAACATAATTATTATTGTTCAATTAAACGACTCCATTGCTGATCTGGCTCATGATAGTTCAACCTCCTGGAAAATTAAATAATTATGCGAGTCTTTGGAAGGAAAGGATTTATGTTGTTTTATGTTTGTTTTTCAGTGAAATTTTGGCATCATTTTCTGCAGTTCTGAATTAAACTTTAAGATAAATGCAGTGTGAGATGATAACTGTTGACAAATACTGTATCGTTTAAGCATTTCACAACCAATGTAGAAAAAAATCAAAGTTCCCATAAACTCAAACATTCCAATGCAGTCAGTCACAATGTGACTGATAAAATTGAACTCTGGAAACGTACAGCACAAGAATAGATCTCTAGGGCCATAAGGTCTGTGCTGAACATGATCCCAAATTAAATTAGTCTCATCTGCCTGCTCATGATCTATGCCCCTCCATTCCCTGTGCATCCCTAAAACCCTCTTATGCCACTATTGCATCCCTAGCAATGATTTCTTGGCACCCACCAACCTGTGTGTTAAAAAAAAACATACCCAACGTAATTCTTTCTGTCTCTCTCACTTTAAAGTTGCACCCTCTAGTATTTAACCCAGTAATATCCATATCAATGGTCAGCTTAATAAGAATCCCATATTTTAATTGATTAATGCTTAAATGGAATAAAAAGACAAATGTTAACCATTTATTTGAAAAGATATACCTAACTAATGATTTGGATATTGTGTTTATGTGCAGATAACTTTGGAACAATGAAGATAATATCATTACTGTTTATTCTGGGAGCTCATCTTCCCTTGGATACAGGTATGCAATTACGCTTAGAATTTACAAAGTACTGTCTCATCAATAGAGAGGTACCTTAGCAAACCAATGTCGTACGTTGAAAGACTGGAGCAACTGGGCTTGTATACTCTGGAATTTAGAAGGATGAGAGGGAATCTTATTGAAACATATAAGATTATTAAGGGATTGGACACGCTAGCGGCAGGAAACATGTTCCCGATGTTGGAGAGTCCCAAACCAGGGGCCACAGTTTAAGAATAAGGGGTAGGCCATTTAGAACGGAGATGAGAAAAACCTTTTTCACGCAGAGAGTTGTGAAGTTGTGGAATTCTTTGCCTCAGAAGGCAGTGGAGGCCAATTCTCTGGATGCTTTCAAGAATTAAATAGAGTTAATGATAGCGGAGTCAAGGGATATGGGGAGAAGGCCGGAACGGGGTACTGATTGTGGGTGATCAGCCATGATCACAGTGAATGGCGGTACTGGCCTGAAGGGCCGAATGGCCTACTCCTGCACCTATTGTCTATTGCATAGGAAGGAACTGCAGATGCCGGTTTACACCGAAGACAGACACAAAATGCTGGAGTGCCTCAGCAGGACAGGCAGCATCTCTGGATAGAAGGAATGGGTGATGTTTCAGGTTGAGACCCCTCTTCACACTGTCTGAAGAAGGGTCTCAATCCGAAACATCACCCCTTCCTTCTATCCAGTGATGCTGCTTGTCCCACTGAGTCACTCCAACATTTTGTGTCTATAAAGGAAAATATCATCTAACTGTTGTAAACGGTGTAAGTTGAAGCAAATCACTTCAGTGGCTTGCTTCCGAACTCTGGTTGATGATTCATTCGAACTATCAATAGCCGGAAAGCCATGCACATCATCCCTGGAAAGACATCTCCAGCAAGCAAAACAGTGCTACAATGTTGTCCTTTGAGTGCACTTGCTTTCCACTGTTTAATTGACCTTGCTGATTCAGACACTTAATCAAACGGACCAAAATGATCCCAGATATAATTTCTGTATTAGTTTAGTTTAGAGATACAGTGCAGAAACAGGCTCTTCGGCCCACCGAGACCGTGTCCGACCAGTGATCCCTGCACATTAATGCCATCCTACACAATTTAAAATTTACAAAAGGGACAATTTACAATTTTATTGAAGCCAATTAACTAACAAACCTGTACGCCTTTGGAGTGCGGAGGAAACCGGAGATCCCAGTGAAAACCCACCCAGGTCACGGGGGGAACGTACAAACTCTGTACAGACAAGCACCAGTAGTCAGGATCGAACCCGTGTCTCTAGGGCTGTAAGGCAGAAACTCTACCGCTGCGCCACCATGCCGCCCAATTGTGAATGGAGAATTGAACGATATTAGACCGTGAGGGTTGGGGCAGAGTTAGCTCCAGCATCCCTGGGTTAATGTCGGCTTAATTGAACTGCTCAGTGATGACCTTCCAGCCATTTATGCTGCTACAGGTACTTGGTGTGCATGAGAATGGAATTGTGCTTCTCCGCAAGCCCTTGTGCGGAGATGTCCACTCCTGGTTCCTACTTTCAGGCCTCCAGAGAAAAAGGCTTCAGGAGACAATAAAACAAGTGCAGAAAATGTCGTCTCTCCAATCTCCCTTCCCCGTGACACACTGCTGAACCTGAGATGGAAATTCCCAGAGAAAAGCTTCCTGGAACAACTCACAGCCGTCAAATATACTCAGCAAAGTTCTCAAATATTTCCACAGCTTGTCAAATTTAGAGAAAGGATATGAAACTGTCGACAAAACCAAACAACTTCCCATGATTTTGTCATAAATGCCAAATTACATGCAATGTGAAGCAGGCTTAGAATGATTATACTGACAGCTGAAGAAACGAGGAACTGCAGATGCTGTTTTACAAAAAAGGACACAAAGTACTGGAATAAATCAACAGGTCAAGCTGCATCCTTGGAGAATATGGATAGGTGACATTTCAGTTCAGGACCCTTTCTCAGAATGATTGCGTGGGGGGAGGGGGAGGGGAGAAAGCTGGAAGAGAGGAGATGCAGGACAAAGCCTGGTGAGTGATAGGTGTATACAGGTAAGGGTGTCATCTGCCTATCAAAAACATCCCTCACCTATGTCCACCTATTTCCTGCCAGGCTTTGCCTGCCCCTCCTCTCTCACCCTCCTACAATCAGTCTGGAGAAGGGTGTCACCCAAAACGTCACCTATCCATGTTCTCCAGAGATGCTGCCTGACCCGCTGAGTTACTCCAGCACTCTGTGAAACGTCACCTATCCACGTTTTCCAGAGATGCTGCCTGACCCGCTGAGTTACTCCAGCACTCTGTGAAACGTCACCTATCGATGTTCTCCAGAGATGCTGCCTGACCCGCTGAGTTACTCCAGCACTCTTTGAAACATCATCTATCCACGTTCTCCAGAGATGCTGCCTGACCCGCTGAGTTACTCCAGCACTCTGTGAAACGTCACCTATCCTTGTTCTCCAGAGATGCTGCCTGACCCGCTGAGTTACTCCAGCACTTTGTGTCGGAAAACATCTTCATTAACCAAAGCTGAATTAGCTCGACGGTTGTAATCAGTGCTTTTGTATTGGACAGAAACGTGCCAATGCACATGATTAATAAATATATGTGCCCTGTAGTCAGAAAACAAATTAGTGGCGTTTAACTTTTTAGAGACGTCGGTGCTAAAGGAGCACTGGTTATAAGTAAGATGGACACAAAGGGCTGGAGTATCTCAGTGGGTCAGCAGCATGTCTTGGAGAAAAAGAATGGGCGACGTTTCTGGACCGTTCTTCAGGCTGAAAGTAGAGGGGAGGGAACTGGAGATAAGAAAAGGCCAGAGCAAAGCAGGAACTGAAACAGGTGACCAAGGAAGGGTGGGGCCCATGATGGACCATTGTTGGCTGGGGAAGAGGTGATCGAGTCCGGGTTAAAACATGGTCGTGCAGCAGGTCCAGGGTCCAAGTTCCAAGAGCATGGTCTCTGTAGGAATCACAGAGGGGGAGCAGTGAGAGAAGTGTCTCACAGAACTCTCTCTATATATGTATTCTCTACAAAATACACGTTAGTGTAGATTTCTGGCCACTGTTTCATCTCTGATGCATTCGCATTTCAAGCACTGTTTGCTGGCCAGATATGAGTTGTTGGCTTCGGTGAAGCACAGGGTGAATTTCCATGGCCTTTCTCCCGGTTGTTCGCCAGTGGAAGAGCAGCAGACACCTTGGGAAGATGGCATTCTTCCAGAGCTTGTCAAAGAGCTACATTGAGGGACTTACTTCAGGAGCCAGGAGAACTTCCAGAGAAACTCACTCTTTAATGTGATCATCTGCGAATGGTCAGCCATGATCGCATCGAATGACGATGCTGGCTCAAAGGCCCTGCACTTATTGTCTATTGTCTATTAAGATTTATTAAGTGATCATTTGAGTAACACCGATTTCTGTTTTTTTTCAGCTCTTTTCACGGTCACTGCTCCGAAACTGTCCTACACAGCATTGTATGGAAATAACATTACCATGGAGTGTATATTTCCAGTTGAATCCAATTTCCACATAAATACGTTGAAGGTCTACTGGTATCACATCCTGGACAATGGAACTTCTCGACTAGTGTACAAGCTGTTAAAAGGGAAAGCAGCTCTTCATGACCAGTCCCTCGAATACAGAGAAAGAGTGTTCATGAGACTGGATAAACTCTTCAACGGACGTGCAGTAGTGGAGATCAACCAAGTGAGAGTTAGTGATGCAGGGACGTACCGCTGTATTATTGCTGTCAATGGGGTGGACTATAAAGAAACAGCGCTGAGAGTCGCAGGTAAGCAAGTCATTCCTCTTCTCTGCTCCAGCAGCTAGCTGGTTCATTTTTAATCATATTTGTATTGTTCTCATCAGAATGCATTTTTAACATCGGGTGAGTTCTTGATCTGGACCGTGCCATCCCATGAACTCACAGATCAGAGACTCAAGACTCAGAGGAATAAACTCCCAGCCTACTCAACCTCTCCTTGTAGCTCAGACCCTGGTGTCCTGGTAACATTGACAGGACTCGAGGGCCTGAGCTACAAGGAGAGGTTGAGCAGGCTAAGATTTTACTCCTTGGAGTGCAGGAGGCTGAGGGGTGTTTATATAAAGGTGGAGAAGATCACGAGGGGAATTTACTAGATGCACGGAGTCCTTTACCCAGAGTAGGGGAATCAAGAACCAGAGGACATAGCTTAATATGAGAGGGGAACGATTCAATAAGAACCTGAGGGGCAATTTCTTCACATACAAAGGGTGGTGGATATTTGGAATCAGCGGCTGGAGGAGGTAGTTGAGGCAGTTGCTATAACAACATATGAAAGACATATGGACAAGCAAAGGTTTGGAGGGATATGGGCCAAACATGGGCAGGTGGGACTAACATAAATGGGACATATTGCTCAGCAGAGGTAGGTTGAGCTGAAGTCCCTGTTTCTATGCTCTATGACTCCATGTAAAAGAAGGTGGGAAATGTGCATCACCGGGGTCCACATTTTATGCCCTAATAATCAACTTAATATTGAACAGGTTTCTTGTCCATTAACATTGGGCGGGAAACTACCTGGTAACCAAAAGCTCAAAAGGAGGAGCTTGTGAAAGTATCAATAAGAAAGAAAGTTTTCTGCTGTTTTAAATAGGCCTGATCACAATTGATTCCAACATGCAAACAGTAGCTATTGAGCATTTGGGGGGCTTGGATCACTCTATGGCCCTCACCACCCCCACCCACTGTTCCTGTAACCCCCTGCAGTCCTGACTCTCTCCAATACACCTGTACTCCCTCAATTCATAATCACTCTGCATCCCAAATTTTAAACACTTGCAGGTTTTTTTTTCCCAACGTCATTTTGGCCTTGAAAATATATCGTTGTTTTTTCATTGCCATTATTCATTAACCTGCAGCAGTTCAAGAAGTTTGCTAAATGCCATGTTCTTAACTAAGGATGGGCAAAAAAATGCTAACCCTGCAAACGACAGTGAAATCTCTCCCCTCCCCCCCCCCCCCCCCCCCCCCAACAAAAAAATAAAAATAAACCACCAGCAACAATATCTTCAACCCTCGGCTCTTCAACCACTGCTCTAAACTTTCATCTTTCCTATTTCAACCGCTCCCTTCTTCTCTGGCCAATAATTTGGTAAACTGCCAGACATCCCTTTAAAGTTTGTCTTTGACATTGTATTTTGTCTGATTTTGCCTCTGCGCAGAGTCTTGGATGTTTTACTATGCTAAAGGTGTGATAAGTTGTCGCATCATTCCAAATTAAATCAAACGCTTACATTGTGTTTTACAGCCTCCTACAACGACATAAAGACCCACAACACCAAGGAACAAATGGAGACAGAATTTATTTGTCAATCGGCTGGGTACCCGTTAGCCAAAGTCATGTGGTATTACGCAAATGGTACTGACCTGAACATGACAGCCAATACCACCCACTTTACAGGTTCCAATGGACTCTACTACATACGAAGTGTAGTTAGAATAAGGGCGGAGACAAACGAAAAATATTTATGCATGTTCTGGATTGAAGAACATAACATATCTACTTCAGCTGTTTTACAAATTAAAGGTAGGTCACTTGTATTTATTTCGTTCAACAGATTTCAAACCGGACTTGATGCTGGTACCTTCATTGTCATGACTCACATAATTTTGTACGCAGTCCTCTGAATTTAAAACGAGGCAAATGGTGCAATGCATGAAATTAGCAAAAAGCTATCTTCTTATTTTGCATTCTCTTCTAATTAATAATTCAGCTCCACGAGCAACTAAAACAAAAAGTAGATATTGAGTAAAAAGTCAAAACCCTGAGAGGATGATGTTAGGAATCATTCATAAGGGCACAGACTCTCTACTCTGTCACCTAGCAGTGGGACATTATGAGAAGATTACATCAAACTGGAGTTAGCAGGGAAAAGTCAAGTCAATTTTATTTGTACAGCACATTTAAAAACAACCCACGTTGACCAAAGTGCTGTACATCAGTTCAGGTGCTAAGAACGAACATACAATGGCACACAAACATAACAGCACATACATAAACAGTTCACAGCGCCCCCTCAGAGGGCCTCAAACGCTAGGGAGTAGAAATAGGTTTTGAGCCTGGACTTAAAGGAGTCAATGGAGGGGGCAGTTCTGATGGGGAGAGGGATGCTGTTCCACAGTCTAGGAGCTGCAACCGCAAAAGCACGGTCACCCCTGAGCTTAAGCCTAGACCGCGGGATAGTCAGTAGCCCCAAGTCGGCCGACCTGAGGGACCTGGAGATAGAGTGGTGGGTTAGAAGATCTTTGATATGGGGGGGAGGGGCAGCCCGTTTAGGGCTTTGTATGTGAATAGGAGGAGCTTGAAGTTGATTCTGTACCGTACTGGGAGCCAGTGGAGAGAGGCCAGAATCGGGGTGATGTGGTCCCTTTTACGGGTACCCGTCAGGAGTCTCGCTGTGGCGTTTTGGACCAATTGCAGGCGGGACAGGGATGATTGGCTGTTCCCAGTGTATAGGGAGTAAAGTAAAGTAATATTTTCAAGGATGTTATGCCTTGGCTCATAAGTACGCTGGAAATGCACATGGTTTAATTATCACTACTTCTATTTCTTTTAGAAATCAAACTAAAAGATAATGAACCGATTACGACATCTACTTCAATGAGAAGAAGTTACTTCATAGTGGCAATCACTGTTCCTTCGATAGTTCTTCTTGGAGTCATTATGACCCTAATCTGCATGATAAAATCAAGACTGCATCACCAAGGTAAGCAAGTCACTGTTGTACATGACGAAAGTGCAGCTATATGTCTTTGAAGAGTTGAGATGTTTACTCTGACTGAACTACATTTACAATTGTTAGTCGATTAAATATTTGGTTGACTAATAAAATCAATAATACATACACTTAAGTGCAGAAGAAAATCCAAATAGTATATTTGTGAACGATATCTTGGCTCAACATTATTTTCCAACAACTCTTCAGAAGGGAAATTCCTTTGTCAAAAAGATAGGCTTGGAGCTAATAAAATCAGCAAACGTTATCTTTTTTTTGTGTAAATATTACTTTATTAAGGGAAAACTTAAACTTTAAAGCAAACTAAAATGTGTCTCAGCCAAAGCAGATTTAAAAGTTTAAATTGTTTTGCTTGTTTTTAAAATAACTTTGTGAATAAATCAATACAACTTATATTAAAGTGTTGTCCTCCTTGTGTAGGATGCACTCCAGTCCCAGTGGTGCCTCCTCATCTGGTGTAACAGCCCCCAGACTCCCACAGTGCTGACAGGTTCCTGCTCCCGATTGCTTTCCAGTGATCTTGCAGGCAAGTGTACTGATGCAGATATTGGGCCAGGACAGGATTATTCATTCAACCTCGCAGGTCTTATGTTTGGGCATGGGAAGGGAAAGATATTTGAAGGAAAGGCAAAAAAAAGTGTTGGAGTATCTCAGCGGGTCAGACAGCTACCCTGGATTCCCAGTGCTTCCAAGATGGCGTCCAACCCAAGCCGCTATTTGTGTGCGAGTCACAGAAGCAGATCTGAAATGGTACATTACAATCACTCCACACTTTATAAATCTGATACTGTGAACAATAGACAATAGACAATAGGTGCAGGAGTAGGCCATTCAGCCCTTCGAGCCAGCACCGCCATTCAATGCGATCATGGCTGATCACTCTCAATCAGTACCCCGTTCCTGCCTTCTCCCCATACCCCCTCACTCCGCTATCCTTAAGAGCTCTATCCAGCTCTCTCTTGAAAGCATCCAACGAACTGGCCTCCACTGCCTTCTGAGGCAGAGAATTCCACACCTTCACCACCCTCTGACTGAAAAAGTTCTTCCTCATCTCCGTTCTAAATGGCCTACCCCTTATTCTTAAACTGTGGCCCCTTGTTCTGGACTCCCCCAACATTGGGAACATGTTATCTGCCTCTAATGTGTCCAATCCCCTAATTATCTTATATGTTTCAATAAGATCCCCCCTCATCCTTCTAAATTCCAGTGTATACAAGCCCAATCGCTCCAGCCTTTCAACATACGACAGTCCCGCCATTCCGGGAACTAACCTAGTGAACCTACGCTGCACGCCCTCCATAGCAAGAGGCTTGATTGTAATCATGTGGTGTCTTTCCGCTAACTGGTTAGCACACAACTAAAGCTTTTCACTGTACCTCGCTCGGTACACGTGACAATAAACTAAACTGATGAACTGATAGGTGACGTATCGGCTCAGGACCCTTCTTCAGATATTTGCATTGCCGATGGATTCAAACCTCCCAACCTATAACATGGCAGAGGTGTTGAAGAGTTGCAACTTTTCCTCAAATTTCTGTCATGTGATAGTTCCTATGATCTGAACAATTTGATAATGAAATTCAGACTCGATGAAAAGAATAGATCAGCAATTATGATCCAACAGAAGAAAAAAAAATCATATTGCGTGCAAACTGGAAGTGGTTGATCTTTCAGCGTCCATTTTCCACCACCCACCCACAACCATAGCAACCTCCCACTCCCACCCCTAATCCATCCAATGTCAGGTCTATCGCACAGTTGATCAATAGCATTCTCTCCTTTCTGCCTCTACAATTGTCATGGATCCCATAACTGCACCTGCAAAACAGGACCTTCAACCCCCTTATCGTTCAAAGAAGGCAGGCGAAGGTTATTAGAGGCAGCCTATCACTGAAATGCAGAGGCAGGTGAAGTTTCTTAGTAGCAGCTCATTAAAGGCTCATTAGGCTTGTGGTATCCCAATCCCCCAAATCTCTCGTCAGATTTTCTACCAACCCATAGTTTTTCTACCCATTTTCCTTCAAAGAATGTCATCATTTCAGAGACGTTTTAGTAAAGAGGATTTCAATCCCCCCTAAACGCTCATCTGTTTTTCATTTAATGGTCACTTCTTGTCGAGGGTGTATCAAATATTTTGCCATGTTGCCACACTGAGAAGTTATGTACATCCTCAAAGTTAAGCAGACTGGGTACTATTTTTAACCTGAAAATTTGAGTAGCCTCAAAGCATAGTCATAAAACTTGCAAATCTTTCAAAAAGCACCAGAGGTAACTTTCTTGGCATGACATCAGTCAGTGATTTCTAAATGCACTCCACTGTCATGTAATCATTGTCGATGTTTGAGTTGATAAGGTGCGTGGCCTATATTTAGTTACATGACAGGCCACAATTGAACAATTAAAGTTGGAAGGAATGTGAATCACTGAGAATGAAACCAGTCAGGCAGTGTAAATGATGTGTGTAATTAGTTGGGGGTTACCAAGATATGGAGAACCAAGAGAGAGGTATTGTTTTAACAAATAGAACTGGAATCTTGCATTGGTCATGTTTTCTCATGTCAGACTGTGTGACTAATCTGCAGTAAATAGTTGTACTCATATTTAAATTTTTTTTCCTTGTATTCAGGCAAGAAAAAGCTTACAGAAAGCAAATCGCTAATATGAACTCTTGAATTAGAAGGAATCTTTTGAATGCAACGTGTGGAGTTTATTTTGGAAACTGACAATTGTCGAAATTTCAATGAGGTTATGCCAGCATTAAATCGCACCTTTTTCAGAGGAAAGACTGTGAATGTGACTTTGGGAGCTGCGGCAGCGGCAGCGTCTTCGCCCGCCCCGAATCGCGGGGCTTGGGTCTGCCCGCCGCGGACCTTTCACCGTCCGGCGCGGCCTGGAATAGGCCGCGGGATCTTCCACCGCCCGGCGGGGGCTTCAATGTCTAATTTCGTCTGCCTGACCGCGAGAGAAGACGACAGGGAAGAGAGAAGACATTCTGGCCTTCCAACACATTGAGGAGGTGACTGGAGGAGACTCACTGTGATGGATGTTTTTTGGTTTATATTGATTGTGTGTTTTATTGCTTTATTTTTTACTGCCTCTCATTGTTGACTGCGGGTAACGTAATTTTGTCCAAAAACATGATTTTGGATGACAATAATGGTACTTTATTATTATTTATTATTTTTTTTAAATTAGCCAACAGAAGCTTTTCACTCGGTATCCTAATTCTTAAGCAAAGCATCCCAGCCCCTTATCAGTCACAGACTGGATGGAAACCGTATCTTTCTATTCAATGATAAGGAAGGGTCTCGACCCGAAACCTCACCCATTCCTTCTCTCCAGAGATGCTGCCTGTCCCGCTGAGTTACCCCAGCATTTTGTGTCTATCTTTGGTATTCAATGGTTGCTTTTTCACTTAATGGATCCACATGTCCTCAGAATTGCCTCCAGCCACTCAGTATTATATTCATTTGGAGTAATGCCAAGTGTTTAATGAAGGAATAAGCACCCAGTCTGTGTGCATAGGTGGCTCTCACAACTTCAAGTGGAATTGTTTTCCATCTGTGATTCAGATCACATCCAGAGAGCTTTTGCCATATGCCAGTGCTAACACTTAGCACTGCATGGCTTTCTAAAGCAAATTAAGGAAGAGAGCAGAAGAAATATTTGAGAGTCAAATCAACTTTCTGAATGTTTTTGCAAACTGAGAAACCGCCAAAACACATTTCAGTTCCAGAGAGAAACTGGGAAGGACTGAAGGTTTATCCACTCCACTCAGTAAATTGTTGGGATGTTGCTAACATCCCAAACCCATCCACTCTTCGGAAGCTTGCTCATTTAAGTAGGAGAAAGGCTTGAGAAGAATGCAATCAAAGGTTAAATAAAGAAGACCAACCTAAAGGAGACAACTTAAGGACTTACCGATATGATCAATAAGACTTGTTGAGATGATCTTGACCAATTAGCAAATCCAGTAGCAGTGGCAGAAATGCAGGGATTGGAAAATCAATGCAGATATCGTTTGCGATATTTTTAAAAATACTGACAAGTAAACAGAGGAGCAATTCTTTCAAACTCCGAATCCTTCTAGAATTTCCTATAACTTATGTGAGTAATGTTATACTCAAAATTGATCAAGCCTTTTTTTTACTTTACTGAATCTTATATCACATGCACCTTTACTGTTTCTCAGTCATTATTTATTTACAGTGAAATACTGCAGAGCTATAATTTTGTACTTTACTTTGTAAAGTTTTTCTGGTTAGCCTGCATGAAAATAATCCCTGGAGGAATATCCTATTTATTTTTTTATCAAGAGGATTTTTTTGTTGAGAATGATGTTGGCAATGTGAAACTGAAGGCAAATCAGTTGAAATCAGTAAAAACAATACATTTCAATTAGTCATACGGAAAGGATATTATATCTACCTGCTGCAACTATTCTTTTCTATCTGGTTTGTGATGGCTGCTATGGTTTGTAAAGATTGCTGTAATTGCACAAAGCATCAGAATTTCAAAATAATGAAAGACATTTTGCAACCCATAAATAAGCTAAACGTGATGTAAATGTACAAATATTGCACTAAAGCCTTTGTTTTAAATAGATTGCATTTATATGCCTTGGGAATGCTATTTTATATTATTTCATAAAAATATAATAAAGAAAATGTATTTTGAAAGCTATATTTCTTTCTTTCTTTGTACATTTATGTGTGTCCAAATTCACTGCATTGCTGTTGGTCGTGTAGAAGGTGGTATGTACATATTGAATGCAAAATAGCTTGGCTCCCAAAAATAGGAGTAACGATCACTTTAGAGTTTAGAATTTAGGAGTTTAGAAGGATGAGGGGGGGCCTCATTGAAACTTACAGAATAATGAAAGGGTGGATGTGGAAAGGATGTTTCCACTGGTGGAAAGTCTAGGACCAAAGGTCATAATCTCAGAATTAACATAGAAAAATAGGTGCAGGCGTAGGCCATTCGGCCCGTCGACCCAGTACTGCCATTCAATATGATCATGGCTGATCATCTAAAATCTCCGTTCCTGCTTTCTCCCCATATCCCTAGATTCCTTTAGCCCTAAGAGCTAAATCTAACTCTCACTTGAAAACCTCCAGTGAATTGGCCTCCACTGCCTTCTGTGGCAGAGAACTCCACAGATTCACAGCTCTCTGGGTGAAAAAGGGTGCTCTTTTAGAAAGGCGGTGAGGAGGAACTGTGGAACTCATTGCCACAGAGGGCTGTGCGTGGAGGCCAAGTCAGTGGATATTTTTAAGGCAAAGGTAGACAAATTCTTGATTAGAATAGTATCAAGGGTTATGGGGAGAAGGCAGGAAAATGGGATTAGGAGGCAGAGATCAGCCATGATTGAATGGCAGAGTCGACTCGATGTCCTATTTCTACTCCTATAAATTGTGAACTTGTGAACTCCTGCTAACGTCATCTGTGCATTAAACTGCAGAGTTGGCCTTCAAGAAATTCTTCCCACTGCACCCTCTCATGTTCAGGTCAGATGCTAAGACGAGTTCATGTTCCCAGTCATTCATTGCACATCCCTAAAGTATCTCCTGAGCTTTGAGTGATCTTTTCATTAACTCAACGCAAGTTGCATTTGAACAGTGTTAAGTACTTCCTGAGTGCCCACTCGAGTGCTTCATGTAGGATTTCCCTCACACCCAGCTGGTTTTCCTGGGGCCCCCAAGGAAAACCATGGCTGGAAACAGATTATCATGCTGTGTTAAAATCAACTAATCCTCCTCCACTATTGTTTTTATTCTTGCACACATTTCACTAGGTACAAGGAACAAGCTGCCAGTGGAGGTAGTTGAGGCAGGAACAATAACAAAGTTTAAAAGGCAGTTGGACAGGTACATAGATAGGAAATGTTTAGAGGGATATGCACCAAATGTGGGAACATGGGATTAGCTTAGATGGGGCATCTGGTCAGCACAGGTGAATTGGGCCAAAGGGCCTCTTTCCGTGCTGTCTGACTCTGACATTATGACTATTAATTTTTTTTCATCTTCTGTATACACCGATCAGCCAAAACATTATGACCTGATGAGCCAGAACATTATGCCCACCTGCCTAATATGCTGTTGGTCCTCCGTGTGCAGCCCCATACGCAGCAGGGTGCGATGCACTGTGTATTGTGACACATTCCTCCCGTGACCACCATTAACATTTTCTGTGACTTGTGCCACAGTCGACCTTCTCTCGGTTCGGACCAGACAGGATAGCCTTCGTTGCCCTCGCGCATCGATGAGCCTTGGGCGCCCAACACCCTGTCTGTCGCCGGTTTGTGGTTTGTCCCTCCTCGGACCACTGTCGGTAGGTACTCACCACTGCTGACCGGGAGCACCCCACAAGCCTTGCCGTTTCAGAGATGCTCTGACCCAGTCGTCTGGCCTTAACAACTTGGCCCTTGTCAACAATCCCTGTTCCGGACATACACTGGCCCCATCCTCGAACTCTACCTCCGCTACATCGACGACTGCATTGGTGCTACCTCTTGCACCCATGCAGAACTCACTGACTTCATACACTTCACTTCCAATTTCCATCCTGCTCTTAAATATACTTGGACTATCTCCGACATCTCCCTCCCGTTTCTGGACCTCACCATCTCCATCACAGGGGACAGACTAGTGACTGACATCTACTATAAACTCACTGACTCGCACAGCTATCTGGACTACACTTCTTCCCACCCTGTCTCCTGCAAAAAGTAAATTCCCTACTCCCAATTCCTCCGTCTACGCCACATCTGCGCCCGGGATGAGGTGTTTCACACTAGGGCATCAGAGATGTCCTCATTCTTCAGGAAACGGGGCTTCCCCTCTTCCATTATAGATGAGGCTCTCACTAGGGTCTCTTCTATATCCCGCAGCTCCGCTCTTGCTCCCCCTCCCCCCACTCGTAACAAGGACAGAATCCCCCTCGTTCTCACCTTCCACCCCACCAGCCAGCGTATGCAACAAATCATTCTCCAACATTACCGTCACCTCCAACGGGACCCCACCACTGGCCACATCTTCCCATCCCCTCCCCTTTCTGCTTTCCACAGAGACCGTTCCCTCCATAGCTCCCTGGTCCACTCGTCCCTTCCCCTCCCAAACCACCCCATCCCCAGGTACTTTCTCCTGCAACCGCAGGAGATGCAACACCTGTCCCTTTACCTCCCCCCTCAACTCCATCCAAGGACCCAAACAGTCTTTCCAGGTGAGACAGAGGATCACCTGCACCTCCTCCAACCTCATCTATTGTATTCGCTGCTCTAGATGTCAACTTCTTTACAACGCCGAAAACAAACGCAGGCTCGGCGATCGTTTCGCTCAACACCTTCGCTCAGTCCACCTTAACCAACCTGATCTCCCGGCGGCTGAGCACTTCAACTCCCCCTCCCACTCCCAGTCTGACCTTTCTGTCATGGGCCTCCTCCAGTGCCATTGTGAGGCCCACCGGAAATTGGAGGAACAGCACCTCATATTTCGCTTGGGCAGCTTGCAGCCCAGCGGTATGAACATCGACTTCTCCAACTTTAGATAGTTCCTCTGTCCATCTCTTCCCCTCCCCCTTCCCAGTTCTCCCTCTATCTTCCTGTCACCACCCATATCCTTCCTTTGTCCAGCCCCCCTGAAATCAGTCTTAAGAAGGGTCTCGACCCGAAACGTCACCCATTCCTTCTCTCCTGAGATGCTGCCTGACGTGCTGTGTTACTCCAACATTTTGTGAATAAATACCTTCGATTTGTACCAGCATCTGCAGTTATTTTCCTACACTGGCCCTTGGCAAAGTCGCTCAGGTCTTTACTCCTGCCCATTTCTCCTGCATCCAACACATCAGCTTCAAGAACTGACTGTTCACTTGCTGCCTAATATATCCCACCCCTTGACAGGTGCCATTGTAACAAGATAATCAATGTTATTCACTTCACCTGCTGGTGGTCATAATGTTTTGGCTGATAAGTAGCCTTTATAATCCTATAAATAAATGTGTATGTCTATTTAAAGCAGTGTTCGAGTGAACTGTTGAAATGTTTACCCTGACAACACTCCAGAAGAGGAAACAGCAGGCTTATTTATGGCAAGCGGCTGCAGGTAGGTTGACAGATTTATATCATCATTGTCAGCAGCTTTCATGGAAAACATTTATTCCTGCGAAAGAGAAATATTCAGGTATGCACCGTACTTTTTAGCTTGGTTTTCTACGATAGAGGAAGAATGGCCAATTCTATGTGATGCACAGAGAGAGACAAGATTAAAGGTTTCATTAATTAGCACAGCAATTATATGCAACCACTGAACTAACTGATAATAGAGAATGGAGCAAATCAATCTTATTAGCCCAGCACAAGAAGAGCTCGCTCAGTAAGGAATCCAGTTTATTAATTGAAATGAATAATAATGGATGCACTTAATTATATTTCTCAGAGTATGTTAACCTTGTTGTAATCGTGTAATGCAGTAATGTGCACCTCATCTCATTGAGGGACTAAGGCAAATTTAAAGACATTATCACTTTGCAAAGCTTACTGGAAATCAGAATACTGAAGGGACTGTTCTCAGAACCGCTACGTGTTTGAGTTTCTATCAGCAGGTATTGTTATAAGCAGCAACTTCCGTGTGTATTTTATACTCTGCACATATGTTATCTATATACTAAAACTCTTGTTTGTTCGTTTGTTTGTTCCTGAACTGCAGCCAAAACGGTGCTAACGGAAGAAGTTTCATTGAAAGCAGTGTTATATTTTTAAAGTTATTCACATTTTAAAGTTTAAATCTATCTCCTAGGGAGGGGAGGGGGGAGGAGAGAGGATAAGGGGGGTTGAGGGGGATGGAGTGGGGGGAGAGGAAGGAGGGGATGGAGGGGGGAAGGGGAGGGGAAGAGGGGGAAGAGGAGGGGAAGAAGAGGGGAAGAAGAGGGGAAGAGGAGGGGAAGAGGAGGGGAAGAAGAGGGGGAAGAGGAGGGGGAAGTGGAGGGGAAGAGGAGGGGGAAGAGGAGGGGAAGAGGAGGGGGGAGGGGGAAGAGGAGGGGGAAGAGGAGGGGAAGAGGAGGGGGAGGAGCAGGAGGAGGGGGAGGGGGAAGAGGAGGGGGGGAGGAGGAGGGGGGGAGGGGGAGGAGGGGGGGGAGGAGGAGGAGGGGGAGGGGGAGGGGGAGGGGGAGGGGGAGGGGGAGGGGGAGGGGGAGGGGGAGGGGGAGGGGGAGGGGGAGGGGGAGGGGAGGGGGAGGGGGAGGGGGAGGGGGAGGGGGAGGGGGAGGGGGAGGGGGAGGGGGAGGGGGAGGGGGAGGGGGAGGGGGAGGGGGAGGGGGAGGGGGAGGGGGAGGGGGAGGGGGAGGGGGAGGGGGAGGGGGAGGGGGAGGGGGAGGGGGAGGGGGAGGGGGGGGAGGGGGAGGGGGAGGGGGGGAGGGGGAGGGGGAGGGGGAGGGGGAGGGGGAGGGGGAGGGGGAGGGGGAGGGGGAGGGGGAGGGGGAGGGGGAGGGGGAGGGGGAGGGGGAGGGGGAGGGGGAGGGGGAGGGGGAGGGGGCTGCACCAGGAGAGGTTTGGGCCCAACGGGTCCACTTGGTCTAGTCTTTAGTAAATCTAATCCATTTTGCCTCTATGTTCAGGAACATTATTGATCTCAGTAGATAGAACTTGTAATTAAAACAATCCTTTATGGCGAGTCCGAAAACTTGTTGGTTGTAGAAGAAGTTTATTGCAGCCGCAATATTCGAATACAGAGTTAAACAACAAGGTAAAGGACAACCATCAAAAACTTACTGTCTTCTTCGAAGACTTCGCCGAACTGAACATTTCGGGCGCCAAAAGCGCACATGACCACATTGGCCAATCAGCGATGTCGCTCCCTGGACCAATCCCCATGGTCGCGTTCACACGTGACCTCGCTGGCCAATCCGAGGGTTTGACGACCTGGACCATTCTCTATGGTCGCTACATGACCCCCCCCAGAACCCGAGGTGCGGAACCTAGCAGGGAGCCGGATTTCGCGACCATAACGAGTACGGAGAGGGACAGCCTGAACCACAGGAGCCGGGGGTTCCGGACTTGGCAGAACTGCCGGAACGGGAGGTCCTGGAGGAACTGCCGGAACGGGGGGTCCTGGAGGAACTGCCGGAACGGGGGGTCCTGGACTGAGCGGAACTAACGGAGGTCGGCCTCTCCTAGGGGTTTGACCGACCAGGACTGGTTGATCCAGATCCAAATGTGCAGGTTTGAGCCGGGACACCGAGACGAGCTCACTCTTGCCGCACATGTCTAAGGTGAAGGTAGCCGTTCCCTTACGCAAAACCCGGAACGGCCCTTCATATCATATCATATATCTACAGCCGGAAACAGGCCTTTTCGGCCCTCCAAGTCCGTGCCGCCCAGTGATCCCCGTACATTAACACTATCCTACACCCACTAGGGACAATTTTTACATTTACCCAGCCAATTAACCTACATACCTGTACATCTTTGGAGTGTGGGAGGAAACCGAAGATCTCGGAGAAAACCCACGCAGGTCACGGGGAGAACGTACAAACTCCTTACAGTGCAGCACCCGTAGTCAGGATCGAACCTGAGTCTCCGGCGCTGCATTCGCTGTAAAGCAGCAACTCTACCGCTGCGCTACCGTGCCGCCCTTGATAGACCCTCTGCAACGGGGCGCGATGGGAATCTTTTTGCAGAAAAACAAACTCGCAGTCCTTCAGGGAAGGCGGTTCATGTACCATGGGACACCCATGACGTGAAGTCGGAACTGGAGCCAGGGAGCCCACCCGTTCCCGGAGAGATGCTAACACTGATGGGACTGTAGGCAGCTGGTCTGAAGGGTCCGGAAACAAATCTCCGGGTACTCGAAGTGTCGAGCCATATACTAGCTCCGCGGACGACGCACCGAGATCTAGCTTAGGAGCAGTCCGGATGCCCAAAAGAACCCAAGGGAGCTGGTCTACCCAGTCCGGGCCTTCAAGCCTTGCACTGAGGGACGCCTTAAGTTGACGGTGGAACCTTTCTACGAGTCCATTTGCCTGGGGGTGATATGCAGTAGTGGGTTGTAACTTGGAACTGTACAGTTCTGCGAGCGCGGCCCAGAGGGACGAAGTGAACTGTGGCCCTCTGTCCGTTGTAATAACTGCCGGGACCCCGAAACGAGCTACCCAATGAAGGGCCAAAGTCCTAGCACAAGACGCTGACGAAATATCAGACAATGGGAAAGCCTCTGGCCACCGGGTGAACCGATCCACCACCGTGAGGAGGTGGGTGCAGCCCCGGGAGGAAGGCAAAGGCCCGACCAAATCCACGTGGATGTGGAAAAAACGAACTGCTGGGACCTCGAAATCCTGTAGGGGGGGCTGGACATGGCGCTGGACTTTAGCGGTCTGACAGGGAACGCAGGAACGCGCCCAACCCGCTACCTGTTTCCGTAGGCCATGCCAGACAAACCGAGCTGCTACCAAAGCAGAGGTGGAGCGGATGGACGGGTGCGCCAGCCCATGAATGGCATCGAAAACCCGGCGCTGAAGGGAGGGCGGTACTACCGGCCTGGGACGGGGAAGAGAAACATCGCACCAGACTTTTGTGCCTTCCGACCCACAAGCTACCTGGGCCAACTTCAATCCCGAAGTGGTGGACTGGTATGCCAAAGCGGTATCCGCTAGAAGCTGTGCCTCCGCAAGCTCCTGGGGATCCACTTCGCAGTCCACCGCCGAAATAGGGGAAAAAGCAGGTCTAGACAGGGCGTCAGCAACGGCATTAAGCTTACCCGCGACATGACGGACATCGGTGGTGAATTCGGAGATAGCAGTCAGGTGCCGCTGCTGGCGGGCCGACCATGGGTCAGACAATTTAAAAAATGCAAATGTTAATGGTTTGTGGTCCGTAAAGGCCACAAATGGGCGGCCCTCAAGGAAGTACCTGAAATGACAAACAGCTAAATAGAGAGCCAGAAGCTCTCGGTCAAATGCGCTATACTTCAGCTCAGCCGAATTTAGTTGCCGGCTGAAAAACGCCAAAGGCTGCCAACGGCCACCGACCTGCTGCTCCAGAACCCCGCCCACCGCCACGTCAGAGGCGTCAACTGTCAGGGCCGTGGGGGCGGAGGGGCTCGGGTGGACCAACATGGTGGCGTCTGCCAAGGCTGCCTTAGCTGCTGTAAAAGCCGACTCTGCGGCCGGGGACCATATCAACTCTACCGGTTTTCCTGCAAGGCATTGGAAAAGCGGGCGCATGACTCGCGCAGCTGCCGGAACGAACCGATGGTAGAAATTAACCATGCCTACGAACTCCTGTAGCCCTTTTACTGTGGTGGGCCTGGGAAATGCCCGGATAGCCTCCACCTTCTGGGGCAAAGGGGAGGCGCCGGCAGGGGTAATTCTGTGCCCTAGAAAATCAAGAGCAGGGAGGCCGAATTGACACTTGGAGGGTTGGATAATGAGCCCGTGGTCTTGGAGCCGCTGGAACACGGTCCGCAAGTGGGCCTGGTGTTCCTGCACGGAGGGGCTGGCGACCAGGATGTCGTCTAAATAAATAAACAAAAAGGGTAAACCCCGACCCACACGGTCCATCAGTCGTTGGAAAGCCTGTGCCGCGTTCTTTAAACCGAAAGGCATACGCAACCATTCAAACAACCCGAACGGAGTAATCGTTGCAGTTTTCTGTATGTCCTCCGGTCGCACCGGAATCTGGTGGTATCCTCGCACCAAATCGATTTTGGAGAACACCACCGCTCCTTCCAGCCCAGACGAAAAATCCTGTAGGTGCGGTATGGGGTAGCGATCAGCCGTGGTGACAGCATTGAGACACCGATAATCGCCACATGGTCTCCACCCCCCAGATGCCTTGGAGACCATATGCAACGGCGAGGCCCACGGGCTGTCAGACTGACGGACAATTCCCATTTCCTCCATCTTCCTGAACTCCGCCCGTGCCACCACCAGTTTGTCTGGCGGTAGTCTCCTGGCCCGAGCGAAAACGGGAGGGCCTTCGATGCGGATGTGATGGACCACGCCGTGCTTGGCCGAAGACGTGTCAAAACGTTGAATGAGCAGCTCTGGAAACTCCGCCAGGATCTCAGCATACGAGTCAGGGGCCGCGACGACGGCCTGGACAGTAGGGCTGGGCGGGGAGGCGATTGTCGGAGCGACGGGCTCATCTCCGGCGGAGGGTCGGAGGTCGTTACCGCGGACATCAGGGACCAGTGAAAAAGCCCAGAGAAAATCTGCGCCCAGGACCGCTTGTCTGACGTCGGCTATGATGAATGGCCATTCGTATGTGCGGAGGCCTAACACAAGGGACATCTTCCGTATACCGAAAGTGCGAATGGGGCTGCCATTAACCGCGATGAGGGTGGGACCTGTCTTACCCGATCTGGTTTCGAGGTCGGTCGGCGGCACTATACTGACGATGGCTCCCGTGTCCACCAAAAATTCTGTGTCCGTGAATCGATCATGGACGTAGAGGCGTCGGTTCTGGCCAATCGTAACTGCCCCTATGTACGATCGGCCGAGGCATTTCCCGCGAAGGTACAAGGTGAGCGGCAGTTGCGGGATTCGCTACCCCATCGTAGGTGATAATAGCACCAGCCGCGCTTGTGCGGATCTTTTTGGCGGGCTTTCGGAGAATTGGCGGGAGACGCGGCGCCATCTTGATGTCGCTGTGGCGTGGTCACTGATGTCGAGACCTTGTTGATCGAACCGCTTGCCTTGTTTTTAGCCGCTATGAGTGCGTCCGCTTTCGCTGCATATGCTTCGGGGTCCTTAAAAGAACAATCCGTGAGCAGCAGTCGGACATCCTCAGGAAGCTTCTCTCGGAATGCCTGTTCGAACATAGGGCAATCCGTATGCTCACCGGCTAGCATCATCATTTCGGACATGAGAACGGAAGGCCGTCGGTCTCCAAGATCCGGTAGGTGCAGAAGTCTTGCAGCGCAATCATGCTTATTAAACCCGAAGGTTCGCAGTAACACTTTCTTCATGGCCTCGTACTTGCTTTCCGCAGGTGGATTAACGATGAACCGCATCACGCGCGTGGTCGTCTCCGACGATAGAGCGCTGACGAGGTAGTAATACATCGTGGAGTCGTCCGATATCTTCTTTATATGAAATTGAGCTTCGGTGTGGATAAACCAAGATTGCGGTGCATGCGTCCAAAACAACGGAAGGTGAACGCTTACCGCGCTTAACTCCGGTGTGCCCGGCGCGGCCATCAACAACGAGGCGTCGTGTTCCTGCATAGTCGGTGATCGTCCAGATCACGTCGGGGTCACCAATATGGCGAGTCCGAAAACTTGTTGGTTGTAGAAGAAGTTTATTGCAGCCGCAATATTCGAATACAGAGTTAAACAACAAGGTAAAGGACAACCATCAAAAACTTACTGTCTTCTTCGAAGACTTCGCCGAACTGAACATTTCGGGCGCCAAAAGCGCACATGACCACGCTGGCCAATCAGCGATGTCGCTCCCTGGACCAATCCCCATGGTCGCGTTCACACGTGACCTCGCTGGCCAATCCGAGGGTTTGACGACCTGGACCATTCTCTATGGCCGCTACACCTTTAACATAAATAAATACGTGACAAAGCTTTCCAGGTATCTTTTAAGGCTTTAAAGGCTTGGATAGAGTGGATGTGATGGGAATGTTTCCACTAGTGGGAGAATCTAGGACCAGAGGTCATAGCCTCAGAATACAAGCAGGTTCCTTTCGGAAGGAGATGAGGAGGAATTTCTCTAGTCAGAGGGTGGTGAATCTGTGGAATTCTTTGCCACAGAGGGCTGTGGGGGCCAAGTCAATGGATATTTTTAAGGCAGAGACAGATAGATTCTTGATTAGTACGAGTGTCAGAGGTTATATGGGAGAAAGCAGGAGAAATAGCCATGATTGAATGGCACAGTAGACTTGATGGGCCGAATGGTCTAATTCTGCTCCAATCACTTATGAACTTATGACTATGACCTTTCTAATGATGTTGAGATGTGCTTTAAAAAAACTGCAACTCTTTCTGGGGATTTTGTAATGTGATGAACTGAAATATGTACTTTAAGTTCCATGTCTGGGTATTGTGCTCAGACAGTGCTGATGGAATTAAGAGGAGTGTTTGAGATTAGTAGCCACACACACTCCCAAGTAGTTTAGTTTGGAGATACAGCGCAGAAACAAGCCCCTCGTCCCCTCAAGTCCGCGCTGACCAACGATCCCCACACACTGATGCTATCCAATACACACTAGGGGCAATTTATAATTTTACCAAGCCAATTAACCTACAAACCTGTATGTCTTTGGAGTGTGGGAGAAAATTGGAGATACCGGAGAAAACCCACACAGGTCACAGGGAAAACATACAAATTCCGTACAGACAACACCAGTAGTCAGGATCGAACTCTGGCGCTGCAAGGCAGCCACTCTACCGCTGCGCCACCTTGCTGCCCCTGACTGGGGACGAGACTTTGCTTCCTCCCCTGTCCTCCATGTTGTATTTTCCGAACTCCCAGGTGACCTATGCCTCTCTCAGACCAACAATAGTGCCCCTTTCACTCACCTGAGAGACAGGTTACTTCTGTAGGAATATCTGCGGGATTTTGGCCACAGTGTGGTTGAGCTATCCTGAGTTCCTAGGTGTTGATAAAATTATTGCAGTGTCACTAGTCAGAGAGGATGCGTTAGGTTGGGATTGTATCTCACAAAGCCTTGCCTGAGCACAATGTCAGCAACACTCACATCAACATATCCAGACTAATAAAAATGAGATAACCATATACACCGATCAGCCAAAACATGATGACCACTGACAGGCGAAGTGAATAACATTGATTATCCCGTTACAATGGCAGCTGTCAAGGGGTGGGATATATTGGGCAGCAAGTGAACAGTCAGTTCTTGAAGTTGATGTGTTGGATGCAGGAGAAATGGACAGGAGTAAAGACCTGAGCGACTTTGACAAGGGCCAAATTGTTATGGCCAGACGACTGGGTCAGAGCATCTCTGAAACGGCAAGGCTTGTGGGGTGCTCCCGGTCAGCAGTGGTGAGTACCTACCGACAGTGGTCTGAGGAGGGACAAACCACAAACCGGCGACAGACAGGGTGTTGGGCGCCCAAGGCTCATCGATGCGCGAGGGCAACGAAGGCTCAATAGTCAATAGTCAATAGTCATTTATTTGTCACATACACATAAATGTGTAATGAAATGAAACATTACCCGCAGTTCAACAATAAGACCAATAAGAATAATCAATAAAAATGCAATAACACATACAATCATAAACTAACACCAAACAAAAGAAACATCCATCACAGTGAGTCTCCTCCAGTCCCTCCTCACTGTGATGGAAGGCCAAAATGTCTTTCTCTCTTCCACTGCCGTCTCCTCCCCCGGTCAGGCTGTTGGAGTTGCCATGTCGGGGCACCCGACATTGAAGCCCCTGCCGGGCGGAGAAAAATCCCGCGGCCTATTTCAGGCCGCGCCGGACGGTGAAAGGTCCGCGGCGGGCCGACCCAAGCCCCGCGATTCGGGGCGGGCGAAGACGCTGCCGCTGCCGCTGCCGGAGCTCCCGATGTTGGCCCCCACCCAGGGGCTTGCGGGCTTCCGACGTCCGAACCGACAGAAGGTCGGCTGTGGCACAAGTCACAGAAAATGTTAATGATGGTAACGGGAGGAATGTGTCACAATGCACAGTGCATCGCACCCTGCTGCGTATGGGGCTGCACACGGAGGACCAACAGCATATTAGGCAGGTGGTCAGAATGTTTTGGCTGATCGGTGTACAATCCAGATTATTTTCAATGATGGTTAAAAGTACAGTGTGATTCAAAGCAATTTTGTATACATCTGGCCAATAACTTCCATGTTCTATTTCCTTCCCTTCATGAGATTTTACAAGAAAGAGAAACTGAAACGATTTGCTGAGACATTTGCTATTCATTTCCACAATATTGCCTTGTTTAGTTAATGCCTCAACAACATTATAACTCACTAGGGCGTCCTCGACATCCCGCAGCTCTGCTCTTGCGCCCCCTCCCCCCATTCATAACAAGGACAGAGTCCCCCTTGTCCTCACCTTCCAACCCATTAGCCGTCACATATAATTCTCCAACATTTTCACCACCTCCAATGGGATCCAACTACTGGCCACATCTACTCATCTTCTCCCCTTTCTGCTTTCCGCAGGGAACATTCCCTCCGAAACTCCCTGGTCAACTCATCCCTTCCCATCCAAACCACTTCCTCCCCAGGTACTTGAGTTGAGTTTTATTTATTGTCCCCTGTAATAAATGTTATATCTTTGCACTAAATGTTGAAATGTTGCAGTGGTATGAACATTGACTTATCATATCATATATCATATATATACAGCCGGAAACAGGCCTTTTCGGCCCTCCAAGTCCGTGCCGCCCAGCGATCCCCGTACATTAACACTATCCTACACCCACTAGGGACAATTTTTACATTTACCCAGACAATTAACCTACATACCTGTACGTCTTTGGACTTCTCCAACTTTAGATAGTTCCTCTGTCCCTCTCTTCCCCTCCCCTTTCCCAGATCTCCCTCTATCTTCCTGTCTCCACCTATATCATTCCTTTGTCCCGCCCCCCCCGACATCAGTCTGCAGAAGGGTCTCGACCTGAAACATCACCCATTCCTTCTCTCCCGAGAAGCTGCCTGACCTGCTGAGTTACTCCAGCATTTTGTGAATAAATACCTTCGATTTGTACCAGCATCTGCAGTTACTTTCTTACCCTTTATCCTTTATCTGTGCAATGAGGACGGCTCAATTAATAGACAATAGACAATAGCCAATAGGTGCAGGAGTAGGCCATTCAGCCCTTCGAGCCAGCACTGCCATTCACCGTGATCATGGCTGATCATCCACAATCAGTGCCCTGTTCCTGCCTTCTCCCCATATCCCTTGACACCGTTATCCTTAAGAGCTCTATCTAGCTCTCTCTTGAAAGCATCCAGGGAATTGGCCTCCACTGCCTTCTCAGAGAGTTCCACAGATTCACAACTCTCTGAGTGAAAAAGGTTTTCCTCATCTCCGTTCTAAATGGCCTACCCCTTATTCTTAAACTGTGGCCCCTGGTTCTGGACTCCCCCAACATTGGGAACATTTTTCCTGCCTCTAGCGTGTCCAATCCCTTAATAATCTTATACGTTTCGATAAGATCCCCTCTCATCCTTCTAAATTCCAGTGTATACAAGCCTAGCCGCTCCAGTCTTTCAACATACGACAGTCCCATGGCTGAAATATCTTTCTCTCTCTCAATCCAATTCTCCTGCCTTCTCCTGATAGGTGCAGGAGGAGGCCATTCGGTCCTTCGAGCCAGCACCGCCATTCAATGTGATCATGGCTGATCATTCTCAATCAGTACCCCGTTCCTGCCTTCTCCCCATACCCCCTGACTCCGCTATCCTTAAGAGCTCTATCTAGCTCTCTCTTGAATGCATTCAGAGAATTGGCCTCCACTGCCTTCTGAGGCAGAGAATTCCACAGATTCACAACTCTCTGACTGAAAAAGTTTTTCCTCATCCCAGTTCTAAATGGCCTACCCCTTATTCTTAAACTGTGGCCCCTGGTTCTGGACTCCCCCAACATTGGGAACATGTTTCCTGCCTCTAACGTGTCCAACCCCTTAATAATCTTATACGTTTCAATAAGATCCCCTCTGACAGGAAACAGAGTTGAGGTAACATTGGTATTTCAAAAAAAAGCTTAAAAATAGAAAATTCTGGAGTCACTCAGCAGGTTAGGCAGCATGTGTGGAGACAGCAACAGCCTTTCATCAATCTTGTTCAGTTGCATTTATGAAGACAGTTAAAGATTTTCTATTCAGCATTTATGGTATAAGCACTGCGTAACTTCTGCAGTACTTCCCGGAATTTACTGCAGAGTAAGCTATGTGAATTCCTCACCCCTCTTCCTCCTTTTATTCATTTGATCATAAGATCATGTGATAGGAGCAGAATTAGGCCATTCAGCCCAACGTCCACTCCACCATTCAATCATGGCTGCTCTACCGGGATCTTTCCCTCCTAACCCCATTATAGAAATATAGAAACATAGAAAATATGGTGCAGGAGGCGGCCATTCGGCCCTTCAAGCCAGCACCGTCATTCATTGTGATCATGGCTGATCGTCCACAATCAGTAATCCGTGCCTGCCTTCTCCCCATATCCCTTGATTCCACTAGCCCCCAGAGCTCTATCTAACTCTCTCTTAAATTCATCCAGTGATTTCATCCATTCTCCTGCCTTCTCCCCATAACCTCGGACACCTGTACTGATGAAGAATCTGTCCATCTCTGCCTTAAATATATCCACTGACTTGGCCTCCACAGCCTTCTGCGGCAAAGAATTCCACAGATTCACCACCCTCTAACTAAAGAAATTCCACCTATATCACAAAATGCTGGAGTAACTCAGCAGTTCAGGCAGCATCTCAGGAGAGAAGGAATGGGTGACGTTTCAGGTCGAGACCCTTCTTCAGACTGAAGAAGAGTCTCGACCCGAAACGTCACCCATTCCTTCTCTCCTGAGATGCTGCCTGAACTGCTGAGTTACTCCAGCATTTTGTGATACCTTCGATTTGTACCGGCATCTGCAGTTATTTTCCTACACAAAGAAATTCCTCCTCGTCTCCTTCCTAAAAGAACGTCCTTTAATTCTGAGGCTGTGACCTCTAGTCCTAGACTTTCCCACCAGTGGAAACATCCTCTCCACACCCACTCTATCCAAGCCTTTCACTATTCTTTATGTAAAGTTCTGTACTATAAAGTAAATTCAGGCTTTGCTTTAGACTTTAGAGATGCACCACTTCGACCCACAGAGTCTGTGATGACCAGTGATCACCATCGGGGACAATTTACAATTCTTTTACAGAATCCAATTAACCTACAAACCTCTATGTCTTCCGAGTGTGGGAGCAATCCGGAACACCCGGAGGAAACCCACGCAGGTCACAGGAAGAATGGACAAACTCTGTACAGACAGCATCCCTTAGTCAGGATCGAACCAGGGTCTCCGGCGCTGTAAGGCAGCAACGCTACCACTGCGCCACTGTGCTGCTCTAAGCTTAAAACTACTAATTGCTGGAGTATGGCTGGGCAGAAATGTAACAGGATTTTTGCAACATCTGGGATCCTAATAAATGACTGGAGGACCAATAATTCGTCATCTTAATTTGATTATCATGGTTAGCAAAGCTTGGAAGTTTGGATATTTGATTACTTAAACAATGTGTTTTATGGAACTTGATATAGGAACGCACAAATAAGACAATGGCCTGGCCATCAAATTCCACTCAATTATTGTGATTCAGGTACAATGGAAATAGCTGCCCATTCATGACAGTTCAAGGCACAAGTTTCCTTCTGGAACTTCCTTGCCGAATGTTGGTTGTCAAAAAATTAGTAGAATGTGACCAAGCAACGTACAATGAAGACAAACATAAAAAGCTGGAGTAACTCAGTGGGTCAGGCAGCATCTGCGGAGAACATGGATAGGTGACGTTTCACAGAGTGCTGGAGTAACTCAGCGGGTCAGGCAACATCTGCGGAGAACATGGATAGGTGACGTTTCACAGAGTGCTGGAGTAATTCAGCGGGTCAGGCAGCATCTCTGGAGAACATGGATAGGTCATCATCAACAAGAATTAATTCTTCAGTTCCTTCATTAATCGTTGATAAACAAAATAAAGTAATGGACCTTCTCCATCATGGTCTGGTTTGGCTCAGCCACCAAGCACGACATCCGGATGCTGCAACGGATCGTTCGCACAGCTGAGAAGGTTGTTGGCTGCAACCTCCCCCCCATTGACGAACTGTACACTGCAAGGGCCAGGAAGCGAGCGGGCAAGATCATCTCTGACCCCTCTCACCCTGGCCACATACTCTTTGAAGCACTTCCCTCTGGAAGGCGACTCCGGACTGTCAAAGCAGCCACAGCCAGACATAAAAACAGCTTTTTTCCACAAGCAGTAGCTCTACTCAACAACCAAAGTCTGTAGCCTCCTTGTGCTCTGGTATTTTATTCCATTCATATCTTTAAACTATAATGTTTTATTCTTAATGTTTTATGCTTTATTCTTAATTGTTTACTGTGTGTTCGTGTTACTTGCGAGCGGAGCACCAAGGCACATTCCTTGTATGTGTACATACTTGACCATTAAACTTATTCAATTCAATTCAATTCAATTCAAATTCCTATCAGATTATTTCAGCGCTTGGGGCCAAACAATTCTGCAAACAATTTCCCATCAATTGTTTAATCTTCTTGATTAGTCCACAAAGTACTTCCTGAAATAAACTTCTGCACAGTGCTTTTTTAAAAGTGTTGCAGAAATCAAAATATGTATTGTTCACAGGGCTACCTTTGTGAATTGTTCAAAAGAATTACTTTTCAGAATCTGTTCTGGAATTCTGCCAAATCCCTTACAGATTTTACTCCAGCATTTTGTACCTATCTTTTGTGTAAACCAGCATCTGCAGTTCCTTCTATTGGATATTGGAATCTACAGTGCAGGAGAGGGTTGGGCCCAACGGGTCTACTTGGTCTAGTATTATAATAAACAACTAAGGGCAGCACAGTGGAGCAGTTTGTAGAGGTGTCCTGCAGTCTCACAGAGCCAGCGTCCCAGGTTTCATCCTGGCTTTGGGTGCTGGTGTGTGCAGTTTGCACGTTCTACCTGAAACCGCATGTGTTTCATCCGGATGCTCCGGTTTCCACCCTCTTCTCAAAGACGCACGGGTTTGCAAGTTAATTGGCCTCAAAAAATGTGCAGGGATTGGATGAAAAAGTGGGATAACGTCTATCCCACTGATGAATGGTCGGCCAACAATGAACCATTTGTTCACACTCAAGAGGAATTCAATGAAGGATCATGGCAAAGATGGGAACTTGTGAAGATTCATAGTTCACTGGATGTATCTGGTCAGGGTGGAGCCTGCGGCCTCCATTATACATGAATGGAAACGTGCATTGTTCAAAACCATTTTCTCAGCAAAATCAAGGCTTCTATAAGCAGCAGAATGGCACAACTGGTAGAGTTCAACTTTAGATAGTTCCTCTGTCCCTCTCTTCCCCTCCTCCTTCCCAGTTCTCCCACTGTCTTCCTGTCTCCACCTTTATCCTTCCTTTGTCCCGCCCCCCTGACATCAGTCTGAAGAAGGGTCTCGACCCGAAACGTCATCCATTCCTTCTCTCCCGAGATGCACGGTAGCGCAGCGGTAGAGTTGCTGCTTTACAGCGAATGCAGCGCCGGAGACTCAGGTTCGATCCTGACTACGGGTGCTGCACTGTAAGGAGTTTGTACGTTCTCCCCGTGACCTGCGTGGGTTTTCTCCGAGAGCTTCGGTTTCCTCCCACACTCCAAAGACGTACAGGTATGTAGGTTAATTGGCTGGGTAAATGTGAAAATTGTCCCTAGTGGGTGTAGGATAGTGTTAATGTGCGGGGATCACTGGGCGGCACGGACTTGGAGGGCCGAAAAGGCCTGTTTCCGGCTGTATATATATGATATGATATGATATGCTGCCTGACCTGCTGAGTTACTCCAGCATTTTGTGAATAAATAGAGTTCCTGCCTCAAAGCACCAGAGACCTGGGCCTGCATTGAGTTTGCACGTTCACATTCTTTCCTCCAGGTTTCCGCTAATGTGCTCCGGTTTCCTCCCACATCCCAAAGATGTGCGGGTTTGTAGGTTAATTGGCCTCCGTAAATTGCCCCCTGGGGAGTGGGTGAGAAAGTGGGACAACAGAACTAGTGTGAGTATGTGATCGATGGTCAGGGTGGACTCAGTGGCAGAAGGCCCTGTATCCCTTAAACTAAAATTAAAAGTAAAACTAAGATCAATATCGTTTTTATTTCAATGATAGTATCAAAATGGAATACACACCCTGTAATGACCATAGGTTAGAAGACAAGGAAATATATACAATTAGACCAAAGATGTGTTATTCTAATTTTCACAGTATTTCAAAAAATTATTACTTACATTAAAGATTAATCAGACTGATTGTGGTAGATTGAATCCTTCCTCCTACACCGATCAGCCAAAACATTATGACCTGATCAGTCAGAACATTATGCCCACCTGCCTAATATGCTGCTGGTCCTCCGTGTGCAGCCCCATACACAGCAGGGTGCGATGCACTGTGTATTGTGACACATTTCTCCCGTGACCACCATTAACATTTTCTGTGACTTGTGCCACAGTTGACCTTCTTTCGGTTCGGACCAGACGGGATAACCTTCTTTGCCCTCGCGCATCGATGAGCCTTGGGCACCCAACACCCTGTCTGTCGCCGGTTTGTGGTTTGTCCCTCCTCGGACCACTGTCGGTAGGTACTCACCACTGCTGACCGGGAGCACCCCACAAGCCTTGCCGTTTCAGAGATGCTGTGACCCAGTCGTCTGGCCAGAACAATTTGGCCCTTGTCAAAGTCGCTCAGGTCTTTACTCCTGCCCATTTCTCTTGCATCCAACACATCAACGTCAAGAACTGACTGTTCACTTGCTGCCTAATATATCCCACCCCTTGACAGGTGCCATTGTAACAAGATAATCAATGTTATTCACTTCGCCTGTCAGTGGTCATAATGTTTTGGCTGATCGGTGTATATCCCTTCCTCTGATTTCACACTTTGTTCATCTTCTTTCCTTATCTCCTCAACTCATAGCCTTTTGTCTTCTTCCCATCACACTCCACCCATGTGCTAATCGAGACTACCCCTCACCTGTATCCACCTATCACTTGCTAGGTTATGTTCCACCCTTTCCTCTTTACCAGCTTTCTCCCCCTTACCACAAGGAGTCTGAAGAAGGGTTCCAACTTGAAATGTTGTCTATCCATGTTCTCCATGTTCACCCGTTGAGTTACTCCAGCACATTGTGTCTATATAGTATAGTAATAGTGTGAACATGGTCGGCCTAGACTCTGTTAGCCTGTTTCCCCACAGAAAAAAATCGTAACTAATATTGTGCCCTGATGTAAAAGGATCCATAGGTATGTAGGAAAAAAACTGCAGAAAAACAGGACAAATTGAGGCCAGCAACAGATGACCTAAGGCAAGGAGGCCCCCTGAGAGGCTGACTGTTGACTAGAGACAGTGCGATCCCAAGAGGGACACATTGTGGGAACTGTGGTACTAATTAAAGGACTTTTAGTGGAGGAAGGGTGGTAGAAGGGGGGGGGGGGGAGAGAGAGAGAGGGGGGAGGGTGGAGGGGGAGGGGTAGGGGGAGGGAGAGGGGAGTGTTTGTAGAAGTTACTTAAAATTAGAGAAATCAATGTTCATGCCATTGGATTGAAACCTACCGAACAAAACATGAGGTGCTGTTCCTCCAGTTTGCATATGGCCTCGCGCTGAATGTGGAGGAGGCCCAGGACAGAAATATCAGCATGGGATTGGGAAGGGGGGGTTGAAGTCATTCGCAACCACGTGATCCATTAATCCTTGGCCAACTTCAGATAAACGGTCATCAAGCCTACGCTTTGCCGCGTAGATGTACAGGAGCCCACATTGGGAGCACCAGATGCAGTAGATGAGGTTCAGAGGAGGTGCATGTGAACCTCCGTCTCACCTGGAAGGACTGACAGGATCCCTGAATGGAGTTGAGGGAGGAGATACAAGGATGGCGGGACTGTCGTATGTTGAAAGACTGGAGCGACTAGGCTTGAATACACTGGAATTTAGAAGGATGAGAGGGGATCTTATCGAAACGTATAAGATTATTAAGGGGTTGGACACGTTGGAGGCAGGAAACATGTTCCCAATGTTGGGGGAGTCCAGAACCAGGGGCCACAGTTTAAGAATAAGGGGTAGGCCATTTAGAACAGAGATGAGGAAAAACCTTTTCAGTCAGAGAGTTGTGAATCTGTGGAATTCTCTGCCTCAGATGGCCAATTCTCTGAATGCATTCAAGAGAGAGCTAGATAGAGCTCTTAAGGATAGCGGAGTCAGGGGGTATGGGGAGAAGGCAGGAACGGGGTACTGATTGAGAATGATCAGCCATGATCACATTGAATGGCGGTGCTGGCTAGAAGGGCTGAATGGCCTACTCCTGCACCTGTTGTCTATTGTCGATTTTCTATTGAGTCGCGGAGGGAGCTGTCCCTGTGGAAGGTGGAAAGGGGTGGATGGGATTAGTGGTGGGATCACGTTGGAGATGACGGAAATGTCAGGGGGACTAAAGGTAAAATCATTCGTCTCCATAATAAATTTACTGATGTTCGATAATCTTTGACACTTTCTGTATAATAATCAAAAAGAAACAGAAAAACAAATACTATGACAGTCAAAAGCGAACATGAAGTAATATTGCTCAAATTACTTAGTGGAGATAAGTATACAATAACAGGAAAGTTTTGCAGCTAGAAATAACAACATGTTTTATCATCTTTATCATTCTGGAACTCCCCCATATATTTTATAACCAAACTTCCCCACATACAACGTCTTGAGAAAACTTTCACATGATATACACATACCCCACCACCTCCCCCAACACCCCCCCCCCCCCCCCCCACCCCACCCCCCACCATCCCCTCCGCCCACATGTATAACATATGCATGATTTAGGGAATACAAATTATTACCACCCTTTCTGTCGTGACTGCCGATAAATTTTTCGGACCAAAACATGACACCGCAAACTTCAGCGTGCTGAGAGAAATAGGAAAACTTTCCACCAGTCCTCTGTTATACCACCTGTAGAAATTCCAACACAACAGATCAAAAAGCAGATGATTCACTAGCCCAGGAGTGAGAACTCATCAAACCAACCAACCAACCATCCCATGAACTTGCAGCAAACAGATTAACATTATAAATGGAGAATGTACGGAGACAAAACTTGAAAGGGAATCAAGAAGAGAAGCAGGACAAGAGCTGGGAAACACTTTCTTTAGATATATCCTGAAAAACATCAAATCAATTCACCAATAATTGTGGTTTACTTTTCCTGGTGTGACACAAACCAATTCACAGGTGAAGTAAACTATTTTTTACTTCACTATTACAGTAAAAGGTAGGACAGATTCATAGCCCAATTGAGCTGAAGGACCTGATTCCATGCTCAAAAACTCGTTGGCTCCAGATTGATAGCAGACGATAAACTCCACAATTAGATCATTTATTGATCATTGCAGGAATAGGAACCCAGATGCTTGCTCGAATGACGATCTCAATTCCCACCAAAAATTATATCGAGTGTGAATCAAAATGTGTGAAAGGTCTGAAGATGGGTCTCCACCCAAAACGTCACCCATTCCTTCTCTCCAGAGATGCTGCCTGGTCCGCTGAGTTACTCCAGCACTTTGCGTCTACCTTTGGTTTAAACCAGCATCTGCATTTCCTTCCTACCCAAAGGAATCACAAACTCTTTGCATATTGAGGTTTGATCACCAGTTTGAGCTGCAAATTAAGTATTATAACCTTTATTATTTGGAACTTTTGCCTTTCAGATTAAATCATATGGTATAATTCTCCCGTGTTATTGTGTAGTTAACTAGATTTGGATCAACCAGGGGTCGATAGGATCACAGTGGTGGTCTGTTGGGGCAAGACCTCTGAGGACAGCCAACAGGTCCATCCAAAGATGGAGACTGTGTAATAAAGAAAACATTCATTAAATTGACTTATAAGGACTTTTTTGCGTCTGAAGTCAGCTTAAGGTCCACCGTCCTGTGAGTATCACAGAGAGGATCAGTCTGAAGAAGGGTCTCAACCCGAAACGTCACCCATTCCCTCTATGCAGTGATGCTGCCTGTTCTGCTGAGTTACTCCGGCATTTTGTGCCTTTGCTGCAAGTGTTACCATTTTGAGAAGTACCTAAAATACACAAGTAAAAACCCTCCTATCCTCTAACAGCTAGTTACTCTGCAGTAACTAACATGCTAACAAGCTAACATGCAGTAACTAACAAGCTAACATGCAGTTTGCCTTGTCCACATCTCAGCCCATCCAGAATTAAACGATGGAATGACGATGCTAATTCTGGATGGGCTGAGATGTGGACAAGACGAACTGCATGTTCACAATGCTTCCACTAGAAAAGACTTCTGGCATGATCCTACCATTACCAAAGCCAGGTAACCATTAGCCACTGCAGTTCATTGTTATAAACATGGGGTCATACTGTAAAGAAACAGGCACTTCAGCCCAAGGTCTTTATGCCAATCTCTATTAACCCCATTTAACTCCACTTGCTCCATAGCCTATAACAGAACATAGAACAGTGGGCAGCACAGGTACAGGTTCTTATGCCCACAATGTTTGTGCTGAACAAGATGCCAATATAAATTAATCTCATCGGCCTGCACATAGAAACATAGAAAATAGGTACAGGAGGAGGCCATTCGGCCCTTTGAGCCAGCACCGCCATTCATAGTGATCATGGCTGATCGTCCCCAATCAATAACCCGTGCCTGCCTTCTCCCCATATCCCTTGATTCCACTAGCCCCTAGAGCTCTATCTAACTCTCTCTTAAATCCATCCAGTGATTTGGCCTCCACTGCCCTCTGTGGCAGAGAATTCCACAAATTCACAACTCTCTGGGTGAAAAAGTTTCTTCTCACCTCAGTTTTAAATGGCCTCCCCTTTATTCTAAGACTGTGGCCCCTGGTTCTGGGCTCCCCCAACATTGGGAACATTTTTCCTGCATCTAGCTTGTCCAGTCCTTTTATAATTTTATACGTCTCTCTAAGATCCCCTCTCATCCTTCTAAACTCCAGTGAATACAAGCCTAGTCTTTTCAATCATTCCTCATATGACAGTCCCGCCATCCCAGTGATCAATCTCGTGAACCTACGCTGCACTGCCTCAATTACAAGGATGTCCTTCCTCAAATTAGGAGACCAAAACTATACACAATACTCCAGATGTGGTCTTACCAGGGCCCTGTACAACTGCAGAAGAACCTCTTTACTCCTGTATTGAAACCCTCTCGTTATGAAGGCCAAGATTCCATTAGCTTTCTTCACTGCCTACTGTACCTGCACGCCAACTTTCAGTGACTGGTGTACAAGGACACCCAGGTCTCGCTGGTGTACCTCGACTTTCAGAAAGCCTTCGACAAGGTCCCACATAGGAGATTAGTGGGCAAAATTAGGGCACATGGTATTGAGGGTAGGGTACTGACATGGATAGAAAATTGGTTGACAGACAGAAAGCAAAGAGTGGGGATAAATGGGTCCCTTTCGGAATGGCAGGCAGTGACCAGTGGGGTACCGCAAGGTTCGGTGCTGGGACCCCAGCTATTTACGATATACATTAATGACTTAGACGAAGGGATTAAAAGTACCATTAGCAAATTTGCAGATGATAATAAGCTGGGGGGTAGTGTGAATTGTGAGGAAGATGCAATAAGGCTGCAGGGTGACTTGGACAGGTTGTGTGAGTGGGCGGATACATGGCAGATGCAGTTTAATGTAGATAAGTGTGAGGTTATTCACTTTGGAAGTAAGAATAGAAAGGCAGATTATTATCTGAATGGTGTCAAGTTAGGAGGAGGGGGAGTTCAACGAGATCTGGGTGTCCTAGTGCATCAGTCAATGAAAGGAAGCATGCAGGTAGAGCAGGCAGTGAAGAAAGCCAATGGAATGTTGGCCTTCGTAACAAGAGGAGTTGAGTATAGGAGCAAAGAGGTCCTTCTACAGTTGTACCGGGCCCTGGTGAGACCGCACCTGGCGTACTGTGTGCAGTTTTGGTCTCCAAATTTGAGGAAGGATATTCTTGCTATGGAGGGCGTGCAGCGTAGGTTCACTAGGTTAATTCCCGGAATGGCGGGACTGTCGTATGTTGAAAGGCTGGAGCGATTGGGCTTGTATACACTGGAATTTAGAAGGATGAGGGGGGATCTTATTGAAACATATAAGATAAATAGGGGATTGGACACATTAGAGGCAGGAAACATGTTCCCAATGTTGGGGGAGTCCAGAACAAGGGGCCACAGTTTAAGAATAAGGGGTAGGCCATTTAGAACGGAGATGAGGAAGAACTTTTTCAGTCAGAGAGTGGTGAAGGTGTGGAATTCTCTGCCTCAGAAGGCAGTGGAGGCCAGTTCGTTGGATGCTTTCAAGAGAGAGCTGGATAGAGCTCTTAAGGATAGCGGAGTGAGGGGGTACGGGGAGAAGGCAGGAACGGGGTACTGATTGAGAGTGATCAGCCATGATCGCATTGAATGGCGGTGCTGGCTCGAAGGGCTGAATGGCCTACTCCTGCACCTATTGTCTATTGTTTATTGTCTATTGACCTCCCCCTTACCTAACCTAACACCATTGAGATAATATCCAGACATGATCCATATCCCTCTATTCCCTGCACTTCCATGCGCCGACCTAAAAGCCTCGTAAACGCAACTATCGTATCTGCCTCCATTGCCACCTTAGGCAATGTGCTCCCGGCCCCCAATGTTTTCATGATTCCAGTGCTTGGCCAGATGACCAGCCTCCACCACCTTTTCAGTAGCTTGTTCCAGATTGTAATCATCCTCTAAGTGAAAATATTCTTTCTCAGAACCTCTACAAAACCTCACCTTAAACCAATGCCCTCCAGTCTCAGGCCCCCCTCTCCCATGGGGAAAGGTGTCTAACTATCTGCCCTCTCATAATGTTGTGCATCTCTATCCCATTCAACCTGCACTTCCCACAGAAAGCAAAACCTAGCCTCTCCAGTCTCTCCTTTTAACTGAAATGCTCCAATCCAGGCACCACCCTGGTGAGTCACCTTTCACCTTATCCTGACATTTAGAGATGATTTACCTGCTGTTGTGCTGATATATAAAATCCTGATGTAGGTATGTAAAATCCTGATAAGTGTATATGCACCGATCAGCCAAAACATTATGACCACTGACAGGTGAAGTGAATAACATTGATTATCTTGTTACAATGGCACCTGTCAAGGGGTGGGATATATTAGGCAGCAGGTGAACAGTCAGTTCTTGAAGTTGATGTGTTGGATGCAGGAGAAATGGGCAGGAGTAAAGACCTGAGCGACTTTGACAAGGGCCAAATTGTTCTGGCCAGACGACTGGGTCAGAGCATCTCCGAAACGGCAAAGCTTGTGGGGTGCTCCCAGTCAGCAGTGATGAGTACCTACCGACAGTGGTCTGAGGAGGGACAAACCACAAACCAGCGACAGACAGGGTGTTGGGTAAAATCTGGTGGCGGGCCGGATGTGGCTCGCGGGCCATAGTTTGGAGATCCCTGCTCTATGTGTTGAGCGGATGCAAGAGAATCAACCAGAGATCAACCAGAATCAACCTTCCTCAAATTTGAGGAAGGATATTCGTGCTATCCAAATTTGAGGAAGGATATTCTTGCTATTGAGGGCATGGAGCGTAGGTTTACTAGGTTAATTCCCGGAATGGCGGGACTGTCGTATGTTGAAAGACTGGAGCGACTAGGCTTGTATACACTGGAATTTAGAAGGATGAGAGGGGATCTTATCGAAACATATAAGATTGTTAAGGGGTTGGACACGTTAGAGGCAGGAAACATGTTCCCAATGTTGGGGGAGTCCAGAACCAGGGGCCACCATTTAAGAATAAGGGGTTGGCCATTTAGAACGGAGATGAGGAAAAACCTTTTCAGTCAGAGAGTTGTAAATCTGTGGAATTCTCTGCCTCAGAAGGCAGTGGAAGCCAATTCTCTGAATGCATTCAAGAGAGAGCTAGATGGAGCTCTTAAGGATAGCGGAGTCAGGGGGTATGGGGAGAAGGCAGGAACGGGGTACTGATTGAGAATGATCAGCCATGATCACATTGAATGGCGGTGCTGGCTCGAAGGGCTGAATGGCCTCCTCCTGCACCTATTGTCTAATGTCTATTATCTATAGATCAAACACGAAACAATTTTCATGCAAACGGTTAACGGTGTACCAAAAGGGAAATTTCCCCCCAAGCTCTTATTGACTTCCATGCACATTTAAACATTTTTGCACAACAATTCATATGCAAGGTCATCAAGCTAAACATTATTTGGCTTTCCTCTTTTCCACTAATAATGCCTCATCACTACAATGACTGCGCATTTTCAATTCTTTTTTAAAGTTTCCAGGAACCACAGAGTTTTGCTTTTTACAAAGTTTACTGTTAATGGCTTGACTGAGTTTTGTGAACCACACTCAGTGCTGAAAGCCTCAAACGTACTTCAGTGTTATGCCCCTAAAATGTCATCATGATGAATTATTTCCAGGATCTTCGGGACAGCGCGGTTTGGGACGGAATTGCTGAATAACTTCAAAGCAAATGATGATTCATGCTTAGAGATTTCCCAAACCCAGGATGTCTCATAGAGATCAGCTTTAGTTCAGGGATGCAGCGATAGAAACAGGACCTTCGGCCCACTGATTCCACGCCGGACGTGATCACGTTCTATGTTATCACACTTTCTCATCCACTCATCCACAGAGGCCAATTAACCGACTTTGGGATATGGGAGGAAACCAGAGGAGCTAGAAGAAACTCGCGCAGTCACAGGGAGAACGTGCAAACTCCACACAGACAACACCCGTGGTCCAGGGAAATGGAAAAGGAAAGGAAGAGGCAGACGGAGGTGATTAATTTAGTTTGCCATCACATTTGGCACAGTTGTTGTGCTGCACTGTTCCACAGTACATTCAATAAAACTGATCGGCAGTTAATTAATTAATTAAAATCGTTGTAAACATTAGCGACGCAGTGGCGCTGGTTTCCGACAGGCACGGTGACGGACGCCCCACACGTCTCTGTCCTCCGTACAGCTGGCCAGCTCCTCACCCGTCTCTACAGATGCGTCTTCCATCAACGTCTTCAGCATCGTCTTGTTTGGTCTGGCCATCCCGGGTTCCGTCTTCCATGGGCGGGTTCCCACCAAAGACACTAGAGGAGAAAGATGGACCACTCCGTTGAAATCGCCTACACTGAAGTGTGGTATGCAAAGGAGCATTATGTCCGCCATTTTAGTGGGCAAAACCCGCCGTTCGCTCTGCCTCTCGCAGTGTAATCAGCGTTGTGGGGGAACAGTATGTGTGATGATACCATTAAAATGCAGAATATATCTCATCTATCAACACAGATTTTTGTTATTTTTCTTTGTAAGTGTTTCTGCAAGTTTCTGCCGACTAAAATGGCACCGTGACGTACTACGGTTTTTAGGGTGGAGTGGTCTATCTTGCTCTGCTCTATTATCTATGGATCCCACAGCACAACCTTGTTTGTTGGTATTTCTGGATGGCGGTGGCAACGACCAGGGAGCCTCGATCTTCTCGGTCAGAGGTGGAATCTCCCCGTAGAGCTGGGCGTTGGTGATGTGGCCCCTACAATTGACATTTTGAACTTGTCAGTTCTGGCTGGGTGTTCCAGAATTTTGACCCAAAGATGCTGAAGTAACTGTGGTGATTTCTGTGCACACTGCCATGAGTTCTAAGACATTCCTTCCACCCTTCCATTCCCTCTTCCCCCCCCCCCCCCCCCCCCACCCCTGTTTCCCTACATTCCTCCCTCTGGCTTCACAATCCGCAACTTTTTAATTCTGTCTCACACCTGAATTTATCTCTGACTTTGTTCCAACCATCTGCCTGTCAACCCCCCCCCCACCCCCCCCACCCCCCCCCCCCGCCTCCTTGCCTGTGCCACCTATTTCCTCCCACACTTTTTCCTGCCTCTCCCCTTTTACAGCTTTCTACCCCTGCCCCCTCTACCACAATCAGTCTGAAGAAGTGTCCAGTGCCGAAA
The DNA here is from genome assembly GCF_053455715.1 of Rhinoraja longicauda. NCBI lineage: Eukaryota > Metazoa > Chordata > Chondrichthyes > Rajiformes > Arhynchobatidae > Rhinoraja > Rhinoraja longicauda. Next base: position 6,497,016 of record NC_135955.1, on the reverse strand, counting down.
CGTCACCTGTCCATGTTCTCCTGAATGTTACCTGGCCTGCTGAGTTACTCGAGCAATTTGTGTCTTTTTCTTTTAATCCACATGGATCTGTCTGCTTTAGGTAACTTCCTTTGTGAGCCACTCATCCCGACAAAAAGGAGAGAACTGTGTGAATGAATGTCATGCGATTAGTTTCGAAGATATGGTGGTCAATTGGCCATCTGTGGAATTCTCTGCCTCAGAAGGCAGTGGAGGCCAATTCTCTGAATGCATTCAAGAGAGAGCTAGATAGAGCTCTTAAGGATAGCGGAGTCAGGAGGAAAGGGGGGGAGGCAGGAATGGGCTACTGATTGAGAATGATCAGCCATGATCACATTGAATGGCGGTGCTGGCTCAAAGGGCCGAATGGCCTCCTCCTGCACCTATTGTCTACTGTCTATCAATGGTCAGAGTATTGTGTATAGAGGTTGTGAGGTCGTGCTGCAGTTAGATGAGATGTTGGTGAGGCCACATTTGGAGAACAGTGTTCAGTTTTAGTCACCCTGTTAAAGGAAAGATGTCAGGCTGGAAAGGGGTGCAGTGAAGATCCACAAGGATGTTGCCAGGACTCGAGGGCCTGAGCTAAAGGGAGAGGTTGAGCAGGCTGGGACTCTATTCCTTGGAGCGCAGGAGGATGAGGGCTGATCTTATGGAGGTGTGCAAAATCACAAGAGGAATAGGTTGGGTAAACACACAGAATCTCTTGCCCAGAGTAGGGAAATCAAGAACCAGAGGTCATGGATATATGGGGAAAGATTTAATAGGAACCTGAGGGTAACCTTTTTACACCAAGGGTGGTAGGTGTATGGAATGACCTGCCGGAGGAGGTAGTTGAGGCAATGTTTAAGAAGTAATTAAATAGGTACATGGATATAACAGGTTTAGAGGGATATGGGCCAAACGCAGGCAGTTGGGACCAGTATAATAGGGCCTGTTGGTCTGAGGGGGCAGGTTGGGACAAAGGACTTGTTTCCGCGCTGTATGACTCTCTATGTTTCCCTCCCTCCCCCCTCCCTCCCTCGGAGATAGATTTAAACTTTAAAATGTGAATTACTTAAAAAATATAACAGCGATTTCAATGAAACTTCTTCCATTAGCACCAAAGGGACGATGGTGAGCAAGGTGGGCCTAAAATTGTCGCGCTATCGTGTACAGTTTTGGCTGTAGTTCAGGAACAAACAAATAAACAAACGAGAGTTTTAGTATATAGATACATAAAGTTACCACCTTACACAGTATAGGATATTTATTTGCTGTCGTTCACGTGTATCGCTGCATTTGATAGCGGGTTTGATAAAAACATCGGCATGACACCAACTTTTCTTTCCCAAATATTCCAGGAGCCACGTGCTCTCCTGCGGTGTTTACTGTTTACAGTTTCTTTGCTGTTTAAAAGACCAGAATCATTTCCTGCAATGCAGCCAGAAACTGTTTGCGGGTGTGATTTACTTCCCCTTTCTAAGAAGCAGCCATCTTTTAATAGGAATTAGCCAGTGACAGCATAGTTTCGTCCAATCAGCCAACGCAACAATGTGGTGAGCGGTGGTGAAATAATTTAACAGGGCAGGCAGCACGAAGCCAGCGAGCTCACGGCTAGTAATGAACGAGCACAGCTTAGTCACATGTTACGATCCTTCACCCTCCTGACAGGGATTATCCAGTCTAGCCCATAATAAAACTTTAGTCTGCTGAGTGGCCTGAGTACTTGACTCACAGCAAACCCAAAAGCAGTTCAGCTTCCACCGACTGTTACATAGAAACATAGAAAATGGGTGCAGGAGGAGGCCATTTGGCCCTTTGAGCCAGCACCGCTATTCCTTGTCATCATGGCTGATCATCCACAATCAGTAACCCGTGCCTGCCTTCTCCCCATATCCTTTGATTTCGCTACCCCCGAGAGCTCTATCTAACTCTCTTTTAAATTCATCCAGCGAATTGGCTTCCACTGCCCACTGTGGCAGAGAATTCCACAAATTCACAACTCTCTGGGTGAAAACGTTTCTTCCCACCTCAGTTTGAAATGGCCTCCCCTTTATTCTAAGACTGTGGCCCCTGGTTCTGGACTCCCCCAACTTTGTGAACATTTTTCCTGCATCTAGCTTATCCAGTCATTATATAATTTTATACGTTTCTGTAAAATCCCCTCTCATCCTTCTGAATTCCAGTAAATACACGCCCAGTCTTTCCAATCTTTCCTCATATGACAGTCCCGCCCATCCTGGGGATTAACCTGGTGAACCTACGCTGCACTGCCTCAATAGCAAGGACGTCCTTCCTCAAATTGGGAGACCAAAACTGTACACAATACTCCAGGTGCGGTCTCACCAGGGCCCTGTACAAATGCAGAAGGACTTCTTTACTCCTGTATTCAAATCCTCTCGATATGAAGGCCAACATGCCATTAGCTTTCTTCACTGCCTGCTGTATCTGCACCCTTACTTTTAATGACTGATGTTCAAGGACACCCAGGTCTCGTTGCACTTCCCTTTTTCTTGATCTGTTAGACAAGGTGGATTACCTAGTGAGCACCTGACTCTTCTGCAAGCTGATTTCCCCAGCATGAATCAAGTATAGAATTAGAAAGCGATACTCAGCCATTTCTGTGTGGTAAAGGCAGTCACGCTTCTCTGCTCAGAACATTTGTCACAAGATACCCAAGTCCAGGTGCAGGTTGGACACATGTGGAAGCTGAAAATGATACGTGTAAGAAATTGTAAGAGGCTCAATTAACTCAGAGGAAACGTTGTTACAGGAGGATAAGAGTAGAGAGAGGCTCCACTAGAATCAGAACTTGTCGACAGGTCTGGCAGGACTGAACCAGGCAGGAGGTGAAAAAGAACTGTTCACCCACAGGCTGGAAAATGGTTGTGGCAGTAGGTGTGCAAACTGTGTCATGTGAGCTAGACGGTGGTATCCTTGCACAACTTTACATTAGTTCTCTTCTGATCTGAGGTACATCATAATCAGAATCAGAATCACCTCTATCATCATCCAAAAACATGTTTCTGAACGAAATTCAGTTACCCACAGTCCAACAATAAGAAGCAATAAAAAGAAGTCAATGACATACACAATCACAAACACAACATAAAAGAAAGAAACATCCATCACAGTGAGTCTCCTCCAGTCCCTCACTGTGATGGAAGGCCAGAATGTCTTTTCCCTTCCCCTGCCGTCTTCTCCCGCGGTCAGGCTGTTGAAGTTGCCACGTCGGGGCGGTCGGGGCTCCCGACATTGAAGCCCCCGCCGGGCGGAGAAAAATCCCGTGGCCGGTTCCAGGCCGCGCCGGACGGTGAAGGTCCGCGGCGGGCCATCCCAAGCCCCGCGATTCGGGGCGGGCGAAGACTCTGCTGCTGCCGGAGGTCCCGATATCGGCCCCCACCCAGGGGCCTGCGGGCTTATGACGTCCACGCGGCCGGAGCCTCCGAAGGCGAGTCGCAGCCGCTCCCGCGGCGCCACCACAGCCTCCGAAGGCAGCCAAGCTCTGCAGATGGTGAGTCCGGTCGGTCCGTGGGCTCTGTGAACCAGAGCCCCAGGTGGTCCCAGCTGGAGGCCGCCAGCTCCAGGTGTTTGGTTGATGGTAGGCCGCAGTGGGAACGGAGACACCACCCAGAAACAAAGGTCGCGTCTCCGTTCGGAAGAGACAATTTTACAGTTCCCCCCCCCCCCCCCCCCCATACAAGCACAAAAAACACGACGTCACATCTAAACACTACAATCAGGACAACAAGCAACAAAAAACACAAAAGACTGACGGACTGCAGGCGAGCCGCAGCTGCTAGGCAATGCTGCTACTTCCTTCCTACATTCTCCCAGCCCTTCTGGATGAAGTGTGTAAGAAGGAACTGCAAATGCCGGTTTAAACCCAAGATAGACGCAGAAAGCTGGAGAACGAATGGGTGACATTTCGGGTCGAGACCCTTCTTCACACTAGTTGGGGAAAAGGGAAACGGATACAGACATTGATGCAGAAAGATAAAGAACAATGAATGAAAGATGTGCAAAAAAAGTAACGATGATCAAGGAAACTGGCCATTGTTAGCTGTTTGTAGGGTGAAAACGAGAAGCTGGTGCGACTTGGGTGGGGGAGGGGATAGAGAGAGAGGGAGGGAATGACGGGGCTGCATGAATTTAGGAGGAGAGGGGATCTTATTGAAACATATAAGATGATTAAGGGGTTGGACAGGAAACATGTTCCCAATGTTGGGGGAGGCAAGAAACATGCCTCAATTAGAGGCAGGAAACATGTTCCCAATGTTGGGGGAGTCCAGAACCAGGGGCCACAGTTTAAAAATAAGGGGTAGGCCATTTAGAACGGAGATGAGGAAAAACTTTTTCAGTCAGAGAGTTGTGAATCTGTGGAATTCTCTGCCTCAGAAGGCAGTGGAGGCCAATTCTCTGGATGCTTTCAAGAGAGAGATAGATAGAGCTCTTAAAGATAGCGGAGTCAGAGGGTATGGGGAGAAGGCAGGAGTGTGAATGATCAGCCATGATCACATTGAAGGGCTGAATGGTCTAAATTATCTATTGTCTATGGAGAAATCAATATTCACACCACTGGGCTGTAAGCTGCCCAAGCAAATATGAGATGCTGTTCCTCCAATTTGCGTTTAGCCTCACTCTGACAATGGAGGAGATCAAGGACAGAAAGGTCTCCGTGGGAATGGGAAGGAGAATTAAAGTGTTTCGCAACCAGGAGATCAGGTAGGTTCAGGTGGGCTGAGCTAAACGATGTCCAGTCTACGTTTGGTCTCGCCGATGTATAAGAGTCCACATCTTGAACAACAGGTACAGTAGATGAGGTTGGAGGAGGTGCAGTTGAACCTCTGCCCGACCTGAAAGGACTGTCGGCGTCCATGGACAGTTTGATCAGTTGATTCTGACTCCCTCTACCAACATTGTCTATCCCCACATTCTCCCTTCACCTGTCCATTCTGACTCGCCTTCCCAATACAGTTCAAGCAGACCTTCCACGCCACTTTTACTCTGACAACCCAACGCAACTACTATTGTTTCTAATTGCAACTAACCATTTCTAATTTTGTTTCTCTGGGCTGTCTAAATTGCTGTTGATTAGCTAATTAATTTACTGCATGGAATGGAAGTCGCATTCCCAATATCGTTGTACAATGACAATAAAGATATATTGTATTGTATTGTATTGCATTTAATCTGGCACTCTCCCCCAACCAGTTTCTTTCTGACTTTCCCAACCGGGTTGTTCATCTGACTCTTCTCCCCCCACCCCCCAGTCCCATGAGTTAATGTGCTTGCAGATATGGTTGGCAAGGTGACGTGACCAATTCAGTGTTGCTGTTTTATGGTCATCCAGGAGAGGCCACTTTGGGTTTGTGGCATTTGGCATAATGCCGCACCAGAAGAAGGCACCTGAGTCCTCTTACGTCCAGGTTCAAGAACAGCTTCCACCCATCTATCATCAGGCTCGTGAATCACCCCGCTAAAACCTAACCACAACCCCACCTCAACACCCAAACCACTTTGAACTTTACCACACAATGGTTGCTCTAAGTACTTTTGTTTTTGCACAACATGGTTTAATTTGCTTTGAACATAGAAACATAGAAAATAGGTGCAGGAGTAGGCCCTTCGGCCCTTCGAGCCTGCACCACCATTCAATATGATCATGGTTGATCATCCAACTCGGTATCCCGTACCTGCCTTCTCTCCATACCCCCTGATCCCTTTAGCCACAAGGGCCACATCTGACTCCCTCTTAAATATAGCCAATGAACTGGCCTCAACTACCTTCTGTGGCAGAGAATTCCACAGATTCACCACTCTCTGTGTGAAAAAAAATGTTCTCATCTCGGCCCTAAAAGACTTCCCCCTTATCCTTAAACTGTGACCCCTTGTTCTGGACTTCCCCAACATCGGGAACAATCTTCCTGCATCTAGCCTGTCCAACCCCTTAAGAATTTTGTAAGTTTCTATAAGATCCCCCCTCAATCTTCTAAATTCCAGCGAGTACAAGCCGAGTCTATCTAGTCTTTCTTCATATGAAAGTCTTGCCATCCCAGGAATCAATCTGACAGTTTATTGTATTTTTTGTTTAGCTTAGAGGTACAGCGCGGAAACAGGCCCTTCGGCCCACCGAGTCCATGCCAGCCAGTGGTTACCCTTACACAAGTTCTACCCCACACACACTGGGGAATTTACAGAATCAATTAACCTGCAAACCTGCACGTCTTTGGAATGTGGGAGGCACCTGGACAAAACCCATGTGGTCACAGGGAGAACGTACAAACTCCGTACAGACAGCACCTATACAGTCAGGATCAAACCCCGGTTTCAGGTGCTGTGAGCAACTCTACCACTGCGCCACCGTGCCACCCTTGTTGTTGCATCTAATGAGCCTGTAAAGCAGTAGTAAGGAAGGATTTTGTTATTCCGGTTGTATGTGACAAATGAACACAGTTGACTCTCTTGAAGTAGTTGGAAGGAAAGGAAAAAGATGAGTGAGGAGAAGTAAGAGAACCAGGAGAAATTGGTGGGGTATCAGTCTGAAGAAGGGTTTCGACCTGAAACGTCACCAAACCGTGTTCTCCAGAGATGCTGCCTGACCCGCTGAGTTACTCCAGCACTCTGTGAAACATCACCTATCCATGTTCTCCAGAGATGCTGCCTGACCCGCTAAGTTACTCCAGCACTCTGTGAAACGTCACCTATCCATGTTCTCCACAGATGCTGCCTGACCCGCTGAGTTACTCCAGCATTTTTGTCTTTAGTTTAGTTTAGTTTAGTTTAGAGATGCAGCGCAGAAACAGGCCCTTCGGCCCACCGAGTCCGTACCAACCAGCAATCCCCGCACATTAACACTATTCTACACACACTGAGGACAATTTATAATACCAAGCCAATTAACCTACAAACCCGTACGTCTTTGGAGCGTGGGAGGAAACCGAAGATGTCGCAGAAAACTCACCAGGTCACGGGGAGAACGTACAAACTCTGTGCAGACGGCACCCATAGACAGGATGGAACTTTGGTCTTTGGCGCTGTAAGGCACCAACTCTACCGCTGCGCCACCGTGCCGTCCTTTTGTTTATTAACTACAATACCTACAAAACCTGTTGGGGAGGGGGGGTGGTGGTGGTCAGCATATAATTGGACCGCAGGGTTTGAGTCAGAAGGAACCAGAGCGAACTTACTAACATGAATTGGGAGAAGTGGATTTGTGGGGCACTGGGAGGAGGCCAGGGTGAGCAGGAGAGTTCGTTGGGCACAGGGTGGGCTACCATGATGACATAAAACAAGAAGAAGGAGAATATCAGTAACTCTAGCAGAGAGTACATATCAGAGGATCAGGGTAGACCAGGATGGGAAAGGCACATAGAAACATAGAAACATAGAAACATAGAAAATAGGTGCAGGAGGAGGCCATTCGGCCCTTCGAGCCAGCACCGCCATTCATTGTGATCATGGCTGACCATCCACAATCAATAACCCGTTCCTGCCTTCTCCCCATATCCCTTGATTCCACTAGCCCCCAGAGCTCTATCTAACTCTCTTTTAAATCCATCCAGTGATTTGGCCTCCAATGCCCTCTGTGGCAGAGAATTCCATAAATTCACAACTCTCTGGGTAAAAAAGCTCCTTCTCACCTCAATTTTAAATGCCCTCCCCTTTATTCTTAGACTGTGGCCCCTGTTTCTGGACTACCCCAACTTTGGGAACATTTTTCCTGCATCGAGCTTGTCCAGTCCTTTTATAATTTTAGATGTCTCAAAATGCTGGAGTAAATCAGGCAGCATCTCTTTCCCTCCACAGAAGCTGCTTGACCCACTAAGTTCTTCCAGCAGTTTTTTGCTCTGGATTCCAGCATCTGCAGTCTGCTGTGTCCTCGAGCCATTCTTTTTTTTGTTTTTAGTTTTAGTTTTGTTTTTAGTTTTAGTTCAGAGATACAGCAGGGAAATAGGCCATTTGGTCCACTGAGTCTGCACTGACAAGCGATTCCCCCCCACACCAACACTATCCTACACACACTCGAGCAACTTAGACACATAGACATAGAAAATAGGTGCAGGAGGAGGCCATTTGGCCCTTCGAGCCAGCACCGCCATTCATTGTGATCATGGCTGATCATCCACAATCAGTCACCCGTGCCTGCCTTCTCCCCATATCCCTTGATTCCACTAGCCCCTAGAGCTCTATCTAACTCTCTCTTAAATCCAACCAGTGATTCGGCCTCCACTGCCCTCTGTGGCAGAGAATTCCACAAATTCACAACTCTCTAGGTGAAAAAACTTCTTCTCACCTCAGTGGCCTCCCCTTTAGTTGTTAGACTGTGGCCCCTGGTTCTGTTCTTCCCCCAACATTGGGAACATTTTTCCTGCATCTAGCTTGTCTAGTCCTTTTATAATTTTATAATTATACTCCAAAGACGTACAGGTATGTAGGTTAATTGGCTGGGTAAATGTAAAAATTGTCCCTAGTGGGTGTAGGATAGTGTTAATGTGCGGGGATCGCTGGGCGGCACGGACTTGGAGGGCCGAAAAGGCCTGTTTCCGGCTGTATGTATATGATATGATATGATATGAATTTTATAATTTTATTCCAATCCAATTAACCTACAAACCTGTACGCCTTTGGAGTGTTGGAGGAAACCGGAGATCTCGGAGAAAACCCACGCAGGTGACGGGGAGAACGTACAAACTCCGTACAGACGGCACCCGTAGTCTGGATTGAACCCGGGTCTCTGGCGCTGTATGCGCTGTAAGGCAGCAACTCTACCGCTGCGCCATAGATACCACATTCATTTCTGAGTCACAGCCAGGATTCACAAATCATAAGGATTGGGGGGTTTCCAGAAAGACTGGAATTGGTGTTTTTCTTCCCCAGTGCTGACTTCAGTGGCAGTCTCGACATCACTTCTGGTCGTTCAGATCCAGCAGGCCAGAACATCACAAGATCTCGTCCAACTAGAATTGGCAATGTAACCGCAATGATGCCTCTTTCTCCCAGGCTGCCCATACTATGACCACAAGATCAGAAAATTACCGATTCTGCAAGTTAATGGTGCATGTTGACATTGGATTCCATTGGAATTGGCCTAAAACTTCATGACTTTATTTTCCAGCAATACACAAGGTGCTGGAGTTACTCAATGGGTCAGGCAGCGTCTGTGGAGGGAATGCACAGACAATGTTTCAGGTGGGGACCCTTCTTCAGACTAATGGCAGAAAGCTGGAAAAGTGAGGTGGGGGCAGGCCAAGGCCTGATAAGTGATAGGTGGATACAGGTGAGGGGGAATTTGATTAACTGGCGGGTGGAGCAAGTGGCAAAGGCTGGAAGTGAAAGGGAAACAAACGGGTGACAGATGAGGAGAGAGGAAGGGGAGTGAGATGGAAAGTGGAGTGGAGGGTGGGATATGGGTGGGATATGGGTGGAAATGGACAGGGCCGGGGAAAAGTGGAAAAGGAAAAGGAAAAGAGGACTCAGGGATGGGAGATGAGTGTATGTTCAAAGGAGGGGAAAGGAGTAGCATGGCAATGGGGGGACTGAGGGGTGTGGTAGGAGAGGGAGAGGGAGAGAGAAATTAGTTCACACTGGGTTTGGCCATTGCTTAAAACCAGAGAATACAATGGACTTTTTGTTTTGTTCATAGAATATCCACTGCAATGCCAGCATTCTGCCCATCCCTTATTGTCCCCTGAAATGAGGAGGCAGGTGAGAACTTCCATGTTGGTTGGTGTGGAGTCAAGTGCTTTCTTCATGCAAGACATTGCGAAATAAGATGTTTTTGGAGAACAATCCAGTAACTGCCCTGTCATCGTTACTAATAAGAAGACTTCTACTTTTGAATTCCAGACTTACTTAAATAATTCTTAAGTTCCGGGCGGGAGTGGCAGATTTGAACACGTGATGCTCGATCAATGGTCCTGCCCTCAGGATACCAGTCCAGGAAGTTAAACACTCTGCTAACTAAATTTGGACAACCAGTAAAACAACTCTTTCTCGGTAAGGATTGAATCAATAAAAGATACGATGTCAACGTACCAGCCATAATTTCTTAGAAATCTATATGATGCAGCAACCTTTATGACTGTAATGCTAAGACAACCAGTTGCAGTATATGCTGGCAAGTCCCGAAATAAAATGAAAAAGCTCATGTTTTATTTTGTGAAGCATCTGCATTAGCGCTGGTAGCTAGGGTGATTTTACCATTTACTGGATTTCTTCTGCTGTTGAGTAAAATATTAGTGTCGTGCGGTGAAACACGCAAGATAATCACATGGCTAATCATTTCATGGGACAATGTTATCTTTGGTTTGGTCCGTCTCCTCCCAGAATCTACAGGATAACACGACATTTGTCAGTCAGAGTAACCTGGAATATTAATCATGCTTACACAGAAAACACCTGCTATTGTCCCACCCTATTTTACATCCTTATAATAACGTCATCAGGGCTTACATTTACTGCTGTTGAAGATGTATGATAAAAATCGAAGAGGTTTGGTAAATTTATAGTGTTATTAAAGGTTGATAGATGAGGAACTCAATCCCAGCACAACTAGTTCGAGGGCAATATTCGCTGGCAATGACATTCTGGTTCTGCACGAAAGGTCTAACAGAGAAGAGTTTTCACACCAGCAGAGCTGCTTATTCTGGCCAGACTTTGACAGTCCGCTTGGCGATCCTTCCAAGAGGAAGTTCTGTCTCCTTTCCCAAAGGGCCTTGATGGCATTCTGCGCAGATCACTTTCTGCTTGACCAGCTGTGAAACGTAAGAAAGACACAGAGTGCTGGAGTAACTCAGCGGGTCAGGCACCATCTCTGGAGAACGTGGATAGCTGATGTTTCACGGGGGGGCTGGAGTAACTCAGCGGGTCAGGCAGCATCTCTGGAGAACATGGATAGGTGACGTTTCACAGAGTGCTGGAGTAACTCAGCGGGTCAGGCAGCGTCTCTGGAGAACATGGATAGGTGACGTTTCACAGAGTGCTGGAGTAACTCAGCGGGTCAGGCAGCGTCTCTGGAGAACATGGATAGGTGACGTTTCACAGAGTGCTGGAGTAACTCAGCGGGTCAGGCAGCATCTCTGGAGAACATGGATAGGTGACGTTTCACAGAGTGCTGGAGTAACTCAGCGGGTCAGGCAGCATCTCTGGAGAACATGGAAAGGTGACATTTCACAGAGTTACGGAGTGACTCAGTGGGTCAGGCAGCATCTCTGGAGAACATGGATAGGTGACATTTCTGGTTGGGACCCTGCTTCAGCTGATTGTGGAAGAGGAGGGGGAAAAGTAAGCTGGAAGAGAGTAGGGACCGGCCAAAGCATGATTGGGGAATACAGGCAAGGGGGAGAGCTGATTGGCAAATTGTTCATCAAAGGCCAAAGATGAGAAAACAATGTGTGAGACAAAAGGCTGAAGAGTTATGAATTGTAAAGCCAGAGGACACTTTTACAAACACTTATTATTGTTAAACATGTTCTTCTGAACATAGTTTCCATGTAAAACAGGCAGTATTTTATACACTGATGTCAAAACACTATGTCATCATGGGCACTCTGACCGGTCTGCGTCTACATAGCCCCATATGCAGCAGGGTGCGATGCACTGTGTATTAGACAAGACAATAGACAATAGACAATAGTATTGTGACACATTCCTCCTGTGACCACCATTAAACGTTTCTGTGACTTGTGCCACAGTCGACCTTCTGTCGGTTCGGACCAGACGGGATAGCCTTCGTTGCCCTCGCGCATCGATGAGCCTTGGGCGCCCAACACCCTGGGGAATAGAGAGCGGTCTAGCCTAACTCCAGATTTGAATCTGTCTGTCGCCGGTTTGTGGTTTGTTCCTCCTCGGACCACTGTCGGTCGGGACTCACCACTGCTGACCGGGAGCACCCCACAAGCCTTGCCATTTCAGAGATGCTCTGATCCAGTCGTCTGGCCATAACGATTTGGCCCTTGTCAAAGTCGCTCAGGTCTTTATTCCTGCCCATTTCTCCTGCATCCAACACATCAACTTCATGAACCGACTGTTCACTTGCTGCCTAATATATCCCACCCCTTGACAGGTGCCATTGTAACAAGATAATCAATGTTATTCACTTCGCCGGTCAGTGGTCATAATGTTTTGGCTGATATATATCTTTTGCAACCGGTTGGTCAGCTTTTGCCTCACCTAAACTATGTGCTCACATTTCGCACATTAAATTAACTCGTTAAATCTCTCGCTTTTACACCGCAACTCCCGATATCTTCTGGTTGCACCCGATAAATTATATATTATCATCTGTTAGAGACGTTGCACACCCCGCCTCCTCTTATTCACATTCTCGGCACTTTCAGGAAAGGAACTCCCCAGGTTACGGGGATAAAGATCGCCCAGTTCAGTTGCCAAAAAAATAAGGCCTCGTTTTTGTTCCAATTAAATCAGGCCCCGAGAATAGTTTGAAATGGTGGCTGGAAGGAACTGCAGATGCTGGTTTGAATTGAAGATAGACACAAAATGCTGGCGTGACTCAGCGAGACAGGCAGCATCTCTGGAGAGAAGGAATGGGTGATGTTTTGGGTGATGTCTCGACCCGAAACGTCACCCATTCCTTCTCTCCAGAGATGCCGCCAGTCTCGCTGAGCCACTCCAGCATTTTGTGTTGATCTTGAGATGGTAGCAAATGCTCATCAAACTGAGGACCAACAATGGGTCCAAACAGGGTTTGGTAATGTCATTATGTTCAGGAGGGCTTTAAACTGTGCTCCCAGGCTGCCTAACGACGTCACCTCTCCTATACCAACAACCTTCTCGTTCATCTCAGTAAAGAGTTTGATAAGAAACAGATGGGGAATAGAGAGCGGTCTAGCCTAACTCCAGATTTAAATCTGGAAGCTTCCATTCCTACCAACAGATCCTCCGCAGGTTGAAGTGCCCAACGTGCGTAGAGCCCGTACGTACGGTCGAGTGTTCGGGACACCAGTGGGATGGACTTGCCGGATGCTGTGGGACTGAGGAACCTTCTGCCGTGTTGGCACTTGGTTTACGGTCGCCTTTCTGACTTGTGAACTGTTCAGGATTATGGAATCCACAATTCCATAATTGGATTCCCCCCACACAGGCTCCCCCTCCACACAGGCTCCCCCCCCCCACACACTATCCTCAATGTGAAGGCCAGATTGGACAAGTGCTGCAGAGTTACTTCCCTGAAGGCCATTAATGAACCAGATAATCCCAGATAATCAAACCTTCATCGATAAAACTGTCTTTTTAAAAAATTCCTGGTATATTTAATTGACCGTATAACAATTATTCACTTTTTTTTCCCGCTGGTGTGTCAGACATTGTTGTGCCATCGCTTTGCCACAGCCAGTGCCACATCTGTGCCTCTGCGGAGATTGTCAGTAGGAGCAAGTCAGCAGGTGGGCCATTGTCTGTACCTCTCCACAGTTGCATTTGTCAGAGTCCGTGAAGCCCCCCTTCTTCAGGTTGAGTCTGCAGCGCCCCACTCCAGTGCGGAGGTGGTTTGAGGCTTTCCAGGTAGTATAAGGCTGGTGGTGTCCTGGTGCCATCTGTTGTTTGGTTTTGGTACCTGGCACGGTTGGCTCTAGTTCCATGAATCTGTTCCGACTCTTCAAGCGTTTCTTGGCGTGTTGGTGATTGTGCAAGGGGTGACGGAGGTCTGTGTCCGCATTGAAGCGTTCTACTGCAGCTGCCCCATCGCGTCTTCCAGATGGTTTGTCGATGCCAGCCAGCTCGTACAGATGTTCAACCTTTGTCGGCATCAGGCATCCTGTGATGTTCCTGCAGCCAGTGTTCAATGTAGAGTCCACCTTGCGTGCATGTTTAGAGTAGCTCCAGATGGGGCTTGCATATTCTGCCACTGAGAAACAGAGCCGATTGCTGTTGGGTCACTTCCTAATGGGCTGTTTGCCAGTTTTTCGATGACGTTGTTCCGGGTGTTGACCCTTGCCTTGGTTTCCTCAACATGTTGGCCACATGATAAGGTGCGATCGAGGACCGCACCTGGTACTTTGGGGCTTTGCATTGTTCCATCAGGACATTGTTCCATTGCACCTGCAGTTGACGTTTCACATCCCGGTTCTGGAGGTGGAGGCTGCGCTTGGCGTTTTTGTTGGGGTTGGACGCAGGGAATTCTGTTGGTAGCATGTTGTCATATTCTGCAGAGCAGCTTCCAGTATGTTCTCAATCTGGCTGAAGTCTGAGGATTGCGTTGCGATGCGTAAGTCATCGGCCTACGGAAACAGCCTAGTTTTCGGGGTGATGGGTTGGTCATTAGTGTATGTATTGAACAACGTTGGGGCAAGGACACTGCCCTTTGGCGTCTCCAGCGGTTGTTCTGACCATTCAGGCATACAAAGAAGCAGCGATTCTCCATCATTGTGTCGATGAACAGGACAAGATGAGAGTCCTGTAGTGTTTGTTGCAGTTTGGCTTTCATGGTACGGTGGTTTACAGTGTCATGTGCTGCGGACAAGTCAACGAATACTGCACTTGTGATCAGCTTCCACTCAAAGCCATCTTCAGTGTGCTGAGTGAGGGTCAGCAGTTGTCCTGTTGTTGGCTTTCCGTGGTGGAACCCAGCCTGTTCAGGTGTCAGGACATTGTCTACATCCAGTGTGATGCATATCGGGATGCATCTTTCCATCAGTTTGTACGGGTGGCACAGCAAGGATGCAGGCTGGTAGTTGCGGGGAAGATTGGCATCTTTCCATCAGTTTGTACGGGTGGCACAGCAAGGATACAGGCCGGTAGATGCTGGGAAGATTGGCATCTTTGCCTGGTTTTGGTAAAGCAACAACCTTCGATTTGCGCCAGGCTCTTGGAATGGAGTTGGTTGCGATGCAGATGTCAAACATCTCCAGCAGCCATTCTCGTGCACTGGGACCCAGATGTTGCAGCATCTCAGTTCTGATGTTGTCTAAGCCAGCTGCCTGGTTAGGTTTCATCACTTTCAGGGCTTTGTTCAGTTCGTCCATGGTGAAAGGTTGAGTGTACCATCCTTCGTTTGGGTTGTTGCCATCAGCAATCTTTGGGGGTGGAGGTTTCTTACCACTACTCTTGCCGTTTCGCAATAACTGGTGGGCAATCTGGTTAGCATTCACATTTCCACGTGGGGTCGTTACCGAGACGTCTCAGTGTTGCCCATGCATTCCTGTTGCTGTGTCGTAGGTCTGTTGTTTCTATTAGCTCCTGCCATTGTCTGCATTTTGCCTCATTGAGTGCATCTGTGAGCTGTTTCCCCATCTCAGCTGTTTTGTCTGCGAATGGGCCTTCATCGAAAAGTTCTTCGTAAATAGACAGTAAATCAGCAGTTTCAGTGTCCGCACCATTATCCACCTGATGTGGAATTAAATATCTACCTGAAGTAAATCATTAGCCCAAGGCTCAGGATTGTGAAAACAACGACTATTATCCTGCTGTACTTTGTTCAAGGATTATTGCACAAGATCTGGTCATATTAGTGTCAGTGTTGAATTTCCTGATAAGTCTTAAAGCAGTGGTGCTTGTAGATCAAAACTATAAAGTTACTGGCCTTTATTACCCCTGGCATTGTGCTTTGAGTGCGTTAGACAAAATAATTTTACCAAGAACACCAAGCATGGTGTTTGACACCTCGTGTTTGAGTCACAAAAGTCATCAGATTGCTTTTGTCCTTCTATGCATATGGCATGTTTATGCGTGGAGTAGCCCAGAGAGGTGCAGTGGCCTCCAGTGGCATACAACACTCATGGAGTCACAGAGCGAATCAGCATGGAAACAGGCCCTTCGACCCAACTTGCCCACCCTGGCCAACATGTCCCATCTACACTGGTCCCACCTGACGGCATTTCATCCATATCCCTCTCAACCTGTCCCATCCATGTACCTGTCTAAATGTTTCGCAAACGTTGCCATAGTACCTGCAAGTACTTGTATTGCCTGTTTCAATAAAACTTAAGGATGCCTTGTTTGGCCAAGTCAGAGTTCGTGGAATCTAATGCTCAGATCCATCTACTTGCTTGCTTTCAAGTTTGGTACACGACTAGGGTTGCCAACTGTCCCGTATTAGCCGGGACATCCCGTATATTGGGCTAAATTGATTTGTACGGGACCGCCATTGTCCCGTATTAGGCCCGGACACTGTAGGCCCGGGCACTGCAGTCCCGGACACTGTAGGCCCGGACACTGTAGGCCCGGACACTGTAGGCCCGGACACTGTAGGCCCGGACACTGTAGGCCCGGGCACTGTAGTCCCGGACACTGTAGGACCGGACACTGTACGCCCGGACACTGTAGCTCGGGGGACGCTGTAGTCCCGGACACTGTAGTCCCGGACACTGTAGGCCCAGGCGCCGCCTAATGGAGGTTGCATAGCAACCCGCCTCCAGGCCCGGGCGGCCGCCATTGGTGGAGTGGGAGCACGTGGCCACTGGCTGGGTGAGGTCTCTTTGTCGGCCATCTTTGTGTCTTAGGGGTTGCCCCCTGCAGCCCACCTGGAGGCATTACCCTGGCCCACCCTCCCATCCATTAATCTCCGACAAAACCAGACCCCCCCCCCCTAAACCCTCAAGAACCCATAATTGCAGCTTCCAAGACTTCTTCCCCTAGGTTCATTTCATTCTGCTCCTCCTAGCAAACAATTAGCCGATGCAACGAACTGCGGAAGCTGGTTTGCAAAAAAAAAGCCACAAGTGCTGGCAATTCAGCGGGTCAGGCAGCATCTGTGGAGAACATGGATAGGTGACGTTTCACAGTGTTGGAGTAACTCAGCGGGTCAGGCAGCATCTCTGGTGAACATGGATAGGTGACGTTTCACAGAGTGCTGGAGTAACTCAGAGGGTCAGGCAGCATCTCTGGAGAACATGGATAGGTGACGTTTCACAGAGTGCTGGAGTAACTCAGAGGGTCAGGCAGCATCTGTGGAGAACATGGGTAGGTGACGTCTCATGTCGGGTGCCTTCTTCAGACTGATTGCGGTGGGGGGAGGTGGAAGTGAGAAGGGGCAGGAGAAAGCCTGGCGAGTGATAGGTGGATACAGGTGAGGGGAGTAGTGGGGGTGGGGGGTGGGGTCTGCAAGGCAGATGTTTGGACAAAAGCCGGAGATGAGAGCAGGACAGTAGCAGGAATCAAAAAGGTGGGCAGCGAGAGAGAGTCTCACATATAACTCCCGTCAGACAGAGGAGGAAATACCCAAAGTGGCCGTACATTGTGGAGGTCATGCAATATATCCATATAACCATATAACAACTACAGCACGGAAACAGGCCCGTTCGGCCCTACCAGTCCACGCCGACCATTCTCCCTGACCTAGTCTCATCTACCTGCTCTCAGACCATAACCCTCTAATCCCCTCTTATCCATATACCTATCCAATTTACTCTTAAATAATAAAATCGAGCCAGCCTCCACCACTTCCACCGGAAGCCCATTCCATACAGCCACAACCCTCTGAGTAAAGAAGTTACCCCTCATGTTACCCCTAAACTTTTGTCCCTCAATTCTGAAGCTATGTCCCCTTGTTGGAATCTTCCCCACTCTCAAAGGGAAAAGCCTACCCACGTCAACTCTGTCCGTCCCTCTCAAAATTTAAAAAACCTCTATCAAGTCCCCCCTCAACCTTCTACGCTCCAAAGAATAAAGACCCAACCTGTTCAACCTCTCTCTGTAGCCTAAGTGCTGAAACCCAGGCAACATTCTAGTAAATCTCCTCTGTACCCTCTCCATTTTGTCGACATCCTTCCTATAATTTGGCGACCAGAACTGCACACCATACTCCAGATTCGGCCTCACCAATGCCCTGTACAATTTTAACATTACATCCCAACTTCTATACTCGATGCTCTGATTTATAAAGGCAAGCATACCAAATGCCTTCTTCACCACCCTATCCACATGAGATTCCACCTTCAGGGAACAATGCACAGTTATTCCCAGATCCCTCTGTTCCACTGCATTCCTCAATTCCCTACCATTTACCCTGTACGTCCTATTTTGATTTGTCCTACCAAAATGCAGCACCTCACACTTATCAGCATTAAACTCCATCTGCCATCTTTCAGCCCACCCTTCCAAAAGGCCCAAGTCTCTCTGTAGACTTTGAAACTCTACTTCATTACTAACTACACCACCTATCTTAGTATCATCTGCATATTTACTAATCCAATTTGCCACACCATCATCCAGATCATTAATGTAAATGACAAACAACAGTGGACCCAACACAGATCCCTGGGGCACTCCACTAGACACTGGCCTCCAACCTGACATACAATTGTCAACCATTACCCTCTGGTATCTCCCATTCAGCCATTGTTGAATCCATCTTGCAACCTCACTATTAATACCCAACGATTTAACCTTCTTAATCAACCTTCCATGTGGAACCTTGTCAAATGCCTTACTGAAGTCCATATAGACAACATCCACAGCCTTGCCCATATCAATTTCCCTGGTAACCTCTTCAAAAAATTCAAGAAGATTAGTCAAACATGACCTTCCAGGCACAAATCCATGTTGACTGTTTCTAATCAGGCCTTGATTATCCAAATAATTATATATATTGTCCCTAAGTATCTTTTCCATTAATTTTCCCACCACAGACGTCAAACTAATAGGTCTATAATTGCTAGGTTTACTTTTAGAACCTTTTTTAAACAAAGGCACAACATGCGCAATGCGCCAATCTTCTGGCACCATCCCCGTTTCTAATGACGTTTGAAATATTTCCGTCATAGCCCCTGCTATTTCTGCACTAACTTCCCTCAATGTCCTAGGGAATATCCTATCAGGACCTGGAGACTTATCCACTTTTATATTTTTCAAAAGTGTCCGTACCTCCTCTTCTTTAATCCTCATAATTTCCATCACTACTCTACTTGTTTCGCTTACCTCACATAATTCAATATCCTTCTCCTCGGTGAATACCGAAGAAAAGAAATTGTTTAATATCTCCCCCATTTCTTCCGGCTCAGCACATAGCTGTCCACTCTGACTCTCTAATGGACCAATTTTATCCCTCACTATCCTTTTGCTATTGACATATCTGTAGAACCCCTTGGGGTTTACTTTTACATTACTTGCCAAAGCAACCTCATATCTTTTTTGGATATAAATACCTTCGATTTGTACCAGCATCTGCAGTTGTCTTGTTACATCTTCTGATTGTGGAACACCAAAGTGCTGGAGTAATGCACAGGGCCAGGCAGCTTCTCTGGTAGACATGAGTAGCTCGACACAAAATGATGAAGTAAATCGACGGGTCAGGCAGCACCTCTGGAGATCGCTAAGTCGGCCTTGGCCTATGCCATCGCCCGGTTGCCAACCATTGTCACTGCCCCTTCCCGTTCCCACGCTGAACTGTGCTGCCTTGTGCCTCCTGCTCCACTGTCAGAGTGAGGCCACACGCAAATTGGAGGAACAACACCTCAGCTTTCACTTAGGCAGTTCACAACTCAGCTGCATGCACATTGGTTTCTCTAACTTCAAGTAGATTTTTTAGATTTAGATATACAGCCCAGAAACAGGCCCTTCGGCCCACCGGGTCCGCGCCGCCCAGCGATCCCCGCACATTAACACTACCCTACACCCACTAGGGACAATTTTTACATTTACCAAGCCGATTAACCTACGTACCTGCACGTCTTTGGAGTGTGGGAGGAAACCGAAGATCTCGGAGAAAACCCACGCAGGTCACGGGGAGAATGTAAAAACTCCGTACAGACGGCGCCCGCAGTCAGGATCGAACCTGAGTCTCCGGCGCTGCATTCGCTGTAAAGCAGCAACTCTACCGCTGTGCCACCGTGCCGCCCAACTCCTGCATTCCCTCCCCTCCCCTCCCCTCCCTCCCTCCCTCCCTCCCCCCCTCCCCCAGCCTGGTTTACATGAATGATCCTAGACACGAGTGGGTTAACATATGATGACAACAGACAATAGGTGCAGGAGGAGGCCATTCGGCCCATCGAGCCAGCACCGCCATTCAATGTGATCATGGCTGATCATTCTCAATCAGTACCCCGTTCCTGCCTTCTCCCCATACCCCCTGACTTAGCTATCCTTAAGAGCTCTATCCAGCTCTCTCTTGAATGCATTCAGAGAATTTGCCTCCACTGCCTTCAGAGGCAGAGAATTCCACAGATTCACAACTCTCTGACTGAAAAAGTTTTTCCTCATCTCTGTTCTAAATGGCCTACCCCTTATTCTTAAACTGTGGCCCCTGGTTCTGGACTCCCCCAACATTGGGAACATGTTTCCTGCCTCTAACGTGTCCAACCCCTTAATAATCTTATACGTTTCGATAAGATCCCCTCTCATCCTTCTAAATTCCAGTGTATACAAGCCTAGTCGCTCCAGTCTTTCAACATACGACAGTCCCGCCATTCCGGGAATTAACCTAGTAAACCTACGATGCACGCCCTCAATAGCAAGAATGTCCTTCCTCAAATTTGGAGACCAAAACTGCACACAGTACTCCAGGTGCGGTCTCACTAGGGCCCTGTACAACTGCAGAAGGACCTCTTTGCTCCTATACTCAACTCCTCTTGTTATGAAGGCCAACATTCCATTGGCTTTCTTCACTGCCTGCTGTACCTGCATGCTTCCTTTGAGCTTTTCATATCATCATATCATCATCATATGGCGAGTCCGAAACTTGTTGGTTGTAGACGAAGTTTATTGCAGCCGCAATACACGAATACAGAGTTAAACAACAAGGTAAAGGACAACCAATACAAACTTACTGTCTTCCTTGAAGACTTCGCCGAACTGACTAAAACGGGCGCCAAACGCGCACCTGACATCGCTGGCCAATCAGCGATGTCGTTCCCTGGACCAATCCCCATGGTCGCGTTCCCACGTGACCTCGCTGGCCAATCCGAGGGTTCGACGACCTGGACCATTCTCTATGGTCGCTACATGACCCCCCCCAGAACCCGAGGTGCGGAACCTAGCTGGGAGCCGGATTTCGCGACCATAACGAGTACGGAGAGGGACAGCCTGAACCACAGGAGCCGGAGGTTCCGAACTTGGAGGAACAGCCGGAACGAGAGGTTCTGGAGGAACTACCGGCACGGGGGGTTCTGGAGGAACTGCCGAAACGGGGGGTCCTGGAGGAACTGTCGGAACGGGGGTTTCTGGACTGGGCGGAACTAACGGAGGTCGGCCTCTCCTAGGGGTTTGACCGACCAGGACTGGTTGATCCGGGTCCAAATGGGCAGGTTTGAGCCGGGACACCGAGACGAGTTCACTCTTGCCGCCCATGTCTAAGGTGAAAGTAGCCGTTCCCTTACGTAAAACCCGGAACGGCCCTTGATAGACCTTCTGCAACGGGGCGCGATGGGCATCTTTACGCAGAAAAACAAACTCACAGTCCTTCAGGGAAGACGGTTCATGTACCATGGGACACCCATGACGTGAAGTCGGCACTGGAGCCAGGGAGCCCACCCGTTCCCGGAGAGATGCTAACGCTGATGGGACTGTAGGGAGCAGGGCTGAAGGGTCCGGAAACAGATCTCCGGGTACTCGAAGTGTCGAGCCATATACTAGCTCTGCGGACGACGCACCGAGATCTGGCTTAGGAGCAGTCCTGATGCCCAAAAGAACCCAAGGGAGTTGGTCTACCCAGTCCGGGCCTTCAAGCCTTGCACTGAGGGACGCCTTAAGTTGGCGGTGGAACCTTTCTACGAGTCCATTTGCCTGGGGGTGATATGCAGTTGTGGGTTGTAACTTGGACCCGTACAGTTCCGCCAGCGCGGCCCAGAGGGACGAAGTGAACTGTGGCCCTCTGTCAGTTGTAATAACTGCCGGGACCCCGAAACAAGCTACCCAATGAAGGGCCAAAGTCCTAGCACAAGACGCTGACGAGATATCAAACAATGGGAAAGCCTCTGGCCACCGGGTGAACCGATCCACCACCGTGAGGAGGTGGGTGTAGCCCCGGGAGGAAGGCAAAGGCCCGACCAAATCCACGTGGATGTGGAAAAAACGACAAGCCGGGACCTCGAAATCCTGTACGGGGGGCTGGACGTGGCGCTGGACTTTAGCGGTCTGACAGGGCACGCAGGAACGTGCCCACCCCGCTACCTGTTTCCGCAGGCCATGCCAGACAAACCTCGCTGCTACCAAGGCAGAGGTGGAGCGGATGGACGGGTGCGCCAGCCCATGAATGGCATCGAAAACCCGGCGCTGAAGGGAGGGCGGTACTACCGGCCTGGGACGAGGAAGAGAAACATCGCACCAGACTTTCGTGCCCTCCGACCCACAAGCTACCTGGGCCAACTTCAATCCCGAAGTGGTGGACTGGTAAACCGAAACGGTATCCGCCAGGAGCTGTGCCTCCGCGAGCTCCTGGGGATCCACTTCGCAGTCCACCGCCGAAATAGGGGGAAAAGCAGGTCTAGACAGGGCGTCAGCAACGGCATTAAGCTTACCCGCGATATGACGGACATCTGTGGTAAATTCGGAGATAGCAGTCAGGTGCCGCTGCTGGCGGGCCGACCATGGGTCAGTCAATTTCAAAAAAGCAAATGTTAATGGCTTGTGGTCCGTAAATGCCACAAATGGGCGGCCCTCGAGGAAATACCTGAAATGACGGACAGCTAAATAGAGAGCCAGAAGCTCTCGGTCAAATGCGCTATATTTCAGCTCGGCCGAATTTAGTTGCCGGCTGAAAAACGCTAAAGGCTGCCAACGGCCACCGACCTGCTGCTCCAGAACCCCACCCACCGCCACGTCAGAGGCGTCAACCGTCAGGGCCGTGGGGGCGGAGGGGCTCGGATGGACCAACATGGTGGCGTCTGCCAAGCCTGCCTTAGCTGCCGTAAAAGCCGACTCTGCGGCCGGGGACCACAACAACTCTACCGGATTCCCTGCAAGGCATTGGAAAAGCGGGCGCAGGACTCGCGCCGCTGCCGGGACGAATCTATGGTAGAAATTAACCATGCCTACGAACTCCTGCAGCCCTTTTACTGTGGTGGGCCTGGGAAAAGCCCGGATAGCTTCCACCTTCTCGGGCAAAGGGGTGGCGCCGGCAGGAGTAATTCTGTGCCCTAGAAAATCGAGGGCAGGCAGGCCGAATTGACATTTGGAGGGTTGGATAATGAGCCCGTGGTCTTGGAGCCGCTGGAACACGGTCCGCAAATGGGCCTGGTGTTCCTGCACGGAGGGGCTGGCTACCAGGATGTCGTCTAAATAAATAAACAAAAAGGGTAAACCCCGGCCCACGCGGTCCATCAGTCGCTGGAAAGCCTGTGCCGCGTTCTTTAAACCGAAAGGCATACGCAACCATTCAAACAACCCGAACGGAGTAATAGTTGCAGTTTTTTGAAATTGTCTGACCCATGGTCGGCCCGCCAGCAGCGGCACCTGACCGATGTCGAGACTTTGTTGATTGAACCACTTGCCTTGTTTTTTGCCGCTATGAGCGCGTCCGCTTTCGCTGCATATGCTTCGGGGTCCTTAAAAGAACAATCCGTAAGCAGCAGTCGGACATCCTCGGGAAGTTTCTCGCGGAATGCCTGTTCAAACATCGGGCAATCCGTATGCTCACCGGCTAGCATCATCATTTCGGCCATGAGGACGGAAGGCAGTTGGTCTCCAAGATCCGGTAGGTGCAGAAGTTTTGCCGCACCACCATGCTTATTCAACCCGAAGGTTCGCAGTAATACCTTCTTCATGGCCTCGTATTTATCTTCCGCTGGTGAATTTACGATGAACCGCATCACGCGCTTGGTTGTGTCCGGCGATAGCGCGCTGACGAGGTAGAAGTACTTCGTGGACTCGTCCGACACCTTCTTTATATGGAATTGAGCCTCGGCGTGGATAAACCAAGCTTGCGGTGCGTACGTCCAAAATAACGGAAGATGAACGCCTGCCGCGCTTGACTCCGGTGTGCCCTGCTCAGCCATCGTCAACGAGGCGTCGGGTTCCTGCTCAGTCGGTGATCGTCCAGATCACGTCGGGGTCACCAATATGGCGAGTCCGAAACTTGTTGGTTGTAGACGAAGTTTATTGCAGCCGCAATACACGAATACAGAGTTAAACAACAAGGTACAGGACAACCAATACAAACTTACTGTCTTCCTTGAAGACTTCGCCGAACTGACTAAAACGGGCGCCAAACGCGCACCTGACATCGCTGGCCAATCAGCGATGTCGTTCCCTGGACCAATCCCCATGGTCGCGTTCCCACGTGACCTCGCTGACCAATCCGAGGGTTCGACGACCTGGACCATTCTCTATGGTCGCTACAATCATATATATACAGCCGGAAACAGGCCTTTTCGGCCCTCCAAGTCCGTGCCGCCCAGCGATCCCCGTACATTAACACTATCCTACACCCACTAGGGACAATTTTTACATTAACCCAGCCAATTAACCTACATACCTGTACGTCTTTGGAGTGTGGGAGGAAACCGAAGATCTCGGAGAAAACCCACGCAGGTCACGGGGAGAACGTACAAACTCCTTACAGTGCAGCACCTGTAGTCAGGATCGAACCTGAGTCTCCGGCGCTGCATTCGCTGTAAAGCAGCAACTCTACCGCTGCGCTACCGTGCCGCCCAGTGCACTGGGCCTGCACTCACTGGAGTTTAGCAAAATAAGGAGGAACCTCAGTGAAACTTACAGATGAGTGAGAGGCTTGGATAGAGTGGATGTGGACAGGATGTTTCCACTAGTGGGAGAGTCTAGGACCAGAGGTCACAGCCTCAGAATTAAAGGACGATCCTTTAGGAAGGGGATGAGAAGGAATTTCTTGAGTCAGAGGGTGGTGAATCTGTGGAATTCATTGCCGCAGAAGGCTGTGGAAGTCAAGTCAGTGGATATATTAAAGGCAGAGATAGGTAGATTCTTGATTAGTACGGGTGTCAGAGGTTAAGCCGGAGAATGGAGTGAAGGGTAGATCAGCCGGTGATTGAACGGTGGAGTAGACTTGATGTGCCGAATGGCCTAATTCAGCTCCTATCACTTATGACAGTCATCCTACCAGTACCACTGTTCACATCATTGTTATCACACTATCCCCAGCCAACATTGACCATTATGGGCTCCCCACTTCCTGAGATCATCTGTTGCCGGCCCTGATTTGTTATTGCCTTTTCTTGTCTTCAAATTCTTCCCCCACTGACCCCCCCCCCCCCCACACCACCCCCCCCCCCCCCCCCCCCCACACACCACCCCTACCTTCAGCCTGGTTCCAACCATTAATACCACCTATTCTGTTTCTCCAGAGATGCTGCCCGACCCGCTTAGTTACTACAGCATTATGGTCTATCTTCGGTATAAACCAGTGTCTTCAGTTCCTTCTGACACATGGATCGGTAACATTTTGTGCTGATGAAAGGTCCCAACTTTGCCTATTTATGTCCTCCAGGGATGCTGCTTAACCCGCTGAGTTGCTCCAGCACTTTGTGTTCTATGAAACGGTCCAGCATCTGCATTTCCTTGTGTCTCCATCTTCTGATATGCGTCAGGAGACCTAGGTTGGCATGGCGGGTTTTCCTGGACTTGTTGCAGATGAATGTAGCGGGTTGAGAAATGGCAACCGTTGCTGCCAGCTGAGCTTTCCATTCTTCCTCATCTCTTCCAATGCCCACCTGAATTAGGGGTTGCCAACTATCTCACTCCCAAACAAGGGACAAAGTGAGATCACCGCCCCACGTGACCTCACCCAACCAGCGGCCATGTGCTCACCCTCCATCAATGGCGGCCGCCTGGGCCGGGAGGCGGGTTGCTACGCAACCTCCGTCAGGTGGTGCCTGGGCCTCTGAACCTACACTGTCAGGGCCTACAGTGACCGGGCCTACACTGTCCGGGCCTAGTGACCGGGCCTACAGTGACCGGGCCTAGAGTGACCGGGCCTAGAGTGACCGGGCCCGCAGTGTCCGGACCTACAGTGTCCGGTCCTAGTGTCCGGGCATACCCCGTCCCCCGGGCCTAATACGTGACAAAGGCTCTCCCGTACGGAACAAACCAATGTAGCCCAAAATACGGGATGTCCCGGCTAATACAGGACAGTTGGCAACGCTAACCTGAAGTCATCCTCAGGAGAGCCTGACCCACAGCGTCCACCTCACAATTGTTCTTAACATCGTCTGCCATCCTCACATATCACTTACAGTTAGTTGTCCTTGCAGCAGTGGTTAAGGATGGCCAATGGATCATGACCAAATAACCAGTTCACTGGGCAGGGTCTCCTTGGGAAAATGGCGCTTTGAAGGTGAAGGCAGCCTATCCTCTGTGTACACCACTA
The DNA here is from genome assembly GCF_053455715.1 of Rhinoraja longicauda. Classification (NCBI taxonomy): domain Eukaryota; kingdom Metazoa; phylum Chordata; class Chondrichthyes; order Rajiformes; family Arhynchobatidae; genus Rhinoraja; species Rhinoraja longicauda. The sequence continues at coordinate 6,470,786 of NC_135955.1, read as the reverse complement.
GTTTAATAATAAGAGTATAAGACTTGGAATATTCCAGAACCCCTAGGGTGATGATGTTGCAACAAGGATCAGAAGGACAGAAGTCTGGAGAAGGGTCCCGACCCAAAATGTCACCAATTCATGTTCTCCAGAGATGCAGCCTGGCCCGTTGGAAACCACTGTGGTGAAGAAGGCTTTAATTCCTGTGTTACCTATACCACGAACAGGAAGACGTTGAGCAAAACCTACATGCAATACTGATCAGATGTTGGCGTTTACTAGACCAAGTTGGGCCCAAACCTCTCCTGCATTGGTCCAGCACCCTCTCCTCCCCCCCTCCCCCTCCTCTCCCCTCCTTCCCCTCCACCTCTTTCCCTCCCCCCCCCCACTCCATCCCCCTCAACCCCCCTTATCCTACCTCCTCCCCAACCCCCCCTCCCAAGGAGATAGATTTAAACTTTAAAATGTGAATAACTTTAAAAATATAACACTGGTTTCAATGAAACATCTTCCATTAGCACCAAAGGGACGATGGTGAGTAAGGTGGGGCTAAAATTGTCGCTCTATCATGTACCGGTTTGGCTGTAGTTCAGGAACAAACAAACAAAAAAACAAGAGCTTTAGTGTATAGATTTTAGTTTAGTTTAGAGATACAGCGGGGAAACAGGCCCTTCAGCCCACTAAGTCCGCACTGACCAGCGATCCCCGCATATGAACCCTATCCTACACACACTAAGGACAATGGCCCCATAGCAGAAGCGCCCATGTGGTGGGGCTGGAAACTGGAAGTGTCCCGAGCTAATTCTGCTACCAACATCGTCTACTGTACAAGTGAGGCTCCCACTGATTGTCGCCGGAAGCTTGCCCCCTTTTCAGGACAGATGATGACAGTGATGAAACATTTGAATGATGGACGTGAAAGAAAGAAAGACTAAGAAAGACAATTTTTTACATTTACCAAGCCAATTTACCTACATACCTGTATGTCTTGGGATGGTGGGAGAAAACTGAAGATCTCGGAGAAAGCCCATGGTGTCACGGGGAGAACGTACAAACTCCGTACAGACAGCACGCGCAGTCGGGATGGAACCCGGGACTCTGGCGCTGCAAGTGATGTAAGGCAGCGACTCTACCGCTGCGCCCGTTGTTATTTTGAGTTTGGCATTCTAGCTTACTTTCTTTCTTAACCTTAAACAACTGAACATGCATTGAGGGCAATCCCAATCAACAGTATTGGTAAACAAAGGCATTGTCAACCATTTACAGGTTAGCTCCTGGCTGATTCGCAATAGTATCGCTGTTGTTGTACAATTGTTTGGTGCTTTCCAGCCGTTGTTACACAGGTATTAAAGTGGGTGCATCTGCTGAACCCTGACCTGACTTCAAGGCTTCTACAGAAACTAGACCCTCCAACATGGGTTTACTATTACACATTCTCCCCAGGATATGACAGTCCCCGAGAACAGTTTGTAAACCGGATAGTTTGCAAATTGGAAATGCAGCCATCCCGAAATATACTTAAATGAAAGCTTTCAAACGAGGGCAGCATGCAGTTAAACTAGGTGCTTAACTTAACCATTCTGACATTAGAGTCAGAGAGTCATGCAGTGTGGAAACAGGCCCTTCGGCCCAACTTGTCCACAGCAACCAACGTGCCCCATCTACACTAGTCCCACTTGCCTGTGTTTGGCCCATATACCTCTAAACATGTCCTATCCATGTACCTGCCCAATTGCTTCATAAACATTGCAATAGTCCCTGCCTCATTCCATACACCCGCCAAACTTTGTGTGAAAAAGTTACCCCTTAATTCCTATAAAATCAACTTTAAACCTACATTGCTGCAAACCACACAAATTCTGAAGAAGGGTTTCGACCCAAAACATTGTTTTTCTTCAAAAACCACTCCTTCTCTCCAGAGATGCTGCCTGTCCCGCTGAGTTACTCCAGCATTTTGTGTCTGTCTTTGGTGTCTGCATCTGCATCTGCATTTCCTTTCGACACAGTGATACAGCTCAGGAACATGCCCTTTGGCCGAACTGTGTTAGAAGTCGGAGCGTCAGTATTTTCTTTTGGAGTTGAGTATAGAAGCAAAGAGGTCCTTCTGCAGTTGTACAGGGCCCTAGAGAGACCACACCTGGAGTACTGTGTGCAGTTTTGGTCTCCAAATTTGAGGAAGGATATTCTTGCTATTGAGGGCGTGCAGCGTAGGTTCACTAGGTTAATTCCCGGGATGGCGGGACTGTCGTATTTAGATTTAGAGATTTAGAGATACAGCGCGGAAACAGGCCCTTTCGGCCCTCCAAGTCCGCGCCGCCCAGCGATCCCCGCACACTAACACTATCCTACACCCACTAGGGACAATTTTTACATTTACCCAGTCAATTAACCTACATACCTGTATGTCTTTGGAGTGTGGGAGGAAACCGAAGATCTCGGAGAAAACCCACGCAGGTCACGGGGAGAACGCACAAACTCCGTACAGACGGCGCCCGTAGTCAGGATCGAACCTGAGTCTCCGGCACTGCATTTCGCTGTAAGGCAGCAACTCTACCGCTGCGCCACCGTGCCGCCCGTATGTTGAAAGACTGGAGCGACTGGGCTTGTATACACTGGAATTTAGAAGGATGAGAGGGAACCTTATTGAAACATATAAGATTATTAAGGGATTGGACAAGCCAGAGGCAGGAAACATGTTCCTAATGTTGGGGGAGTCCAGAACCAGGGGCCACAGTTTAAGAATAAGGGGTAGGCCATTTAGAACTGAGATGAGGAAAAACTTTTTCACTCAGAGTTGTGAAGCTGTGAAATGTTAAATGGTCAGCTCGACATAGATTACCACATCTATACCAAACCTAAACCTATCTATCAGTAGATGAGGGCATTCGATTCAATTTGAGATACCAGCGATCAAGACAGATGTGTGTAGAAATTCATTCTCCCCTCGCACAATTAAAGCATGGAATAGTCTTCACCCTACTGTAGTTACTCAACCAGACACAACTAAATCTAAGGCAGCTCTTCTTCTCCAAGAAGCCCTTCTTGCTTAAGTCCATACTCCGCCACCTCCAGTTTAAATTTGATTTGGAATATTTTGGAGGACCAAGAACCAAGAATTCTCTGCCTCAGAAGGCAATGGAGGCTAATTCTCTGGCTGCTTTCAAGAGAGAGTTAGATAGAGCTCTTAATGATAGCGGAGTCAAGGGATATGAGGGGAGAAGGCAGGAACGGGGTACTGATTGTGCATGATCAGCCATGATCGCGGTGAATGGCGGCGGTGCTGGCTCGAAGGGCCGAATGGCCGACTCCTGCACCTATTGTCTATTGTCAAACAGCAGAGGTCCCAGTAAAGATCGCTGCAGATTCCACTGGTCACAGGCCTGCAGCCAGTTCTGAATCCATATGACCAATTCATCATGAACCCCATGCATCTTGTGGATCAGCCTAACATGAAGATCCTTCTTCCCAACAACCACCAGGCTATTAAACACTGCAACCTCCAACTAAGCTCCAAATACATAGACCTGGTGGCATTGTTTTTTTATTGATTTTGTCCACTATTAGTTTTTTTAAAAATATACTGAATTGTTAAATTGTTTATTGGTGTTTACAGAGAACTATGTTTGCATATCTGTTGTGCCACAACAAGTAAGAACTTCATTGTTCCACAGGGCAATTTAACAATAAAACACTTGATCCTTGACTTGTCTCTTAGACTACCAGAAGCCTCAGTACAATCTCTATACATAACATCCATGGCCCTGCCTTCATCAATCTCCTTCGTCTCCTCATATACATAGTGAAAGGAGTTCATTCTGCAGTTGAGAAAATAGATCTTAAACCATACTTAAGTTTAGAACTGAGATGAGGAAAAACTTTTTCAGTCAGAGTTGTGAATCTGTGGAATTCTCTGCCTCAGAAGGCAGTGGAGGCCAATTCTCTGAATGCATTCAAGAGAGAGCTAGATAGAGCTCTTAAGGATAGCGGAGTCAGGGGGTATGGGGCGAAGGCAGGAATGGGGTACCGATTGAGAATGATCAGCCATGATCACATTGAATGGCGGTCGGTGCTGGCTCGAAGGGCCGAATGGCCTCCTCCTGCACCTATTGTCTATTAACATGTATCTGGTCTCTGTAGGGTTCACTTTGAACTTTAGGATGGAGCTTCAACTTGGCGCGAAGGATGTGTTGGCCTTTGTTGGTCAGCCATTATTTAACCACCTGCTTCTTACTTCCCTTGATTTGCTTCCAATTAAATTCAGAGTATTCACACTGCAGATTCTGGTTGCTGTATTAGACGGAGGATGTTGAGGCTTTGGAGGCGGTATAGACGCTGTTCACCGGGATGTTGCCTGGATTAGAAAGAAGCAGCTACTATAAACACAGAGAGCGGGCAAACGTGGATTATTTCCTCTGGACTGTCGATGGCTGAGGGGCAACCTGATAAAAATATTAATTCGTCAGAAGCATAACTGAGGTGAGAAGGAACTTTTTCACCCAGAGAGTTGTGAATTTGTGGAATTCTCTGCCACAGAGGGCAGTGGAGGCCAATTCACTGGATGGATTTAAGAGAGAGTTAGATAGAGCTCTGGGGGCTAGCGGAATCAAGGGATGTGGGGAGAAGGCAGGCACGGGTTACTGATTGTGGATGATCAGCCATGATCACAATGAATGGCGGTGCTGGCTCAAAGGGCCGAATGGCCTCCACCTGCACCTATTTTCTATGTCTCTATAACTAGGGTAGATATCAAGACCCTTTGTCTCAAGGTGAAGATATCAAACAACCGAAGACATGGCTTTAAAGTGACCAGGTAAAGTTTAAAGGAGTTTGAAAAGTTCGGGAGCAGAGCAAGGACGCCCGTTGGCTGAGAACAAAAGTAAGTGTTAATTGCAGTGCAAAAGGCAGATTAAAAAGAGCGCCAAGAGGACACTCCAAGCTGGTCAGGAAGGCAGCATAGAAGTGAGATTGGTTGATCAATTAAAGCAGACGATCGGTAAATTGGCCATTTAAGTAATTTAGTGGCTGATATAAGCAAGGCTTGCACAAGGGGTGCAGCCCCGTGAGTGAAGTGCCCGGTGAGTGAAGTGCCCCGTGAGTGAAGTGCCTTGTGAGTGAAGTGCCTTGTGAGTGAAGGTCCTTGTGAGTGAAGTGCCCGGTGAGTGAAGGTCCTTGTGAGTGAAGTGCCGGTGAGTGAAGTGCGAGTCTTCGGCTGTGCGTCTTCGGCGAGGAGGTTACGCTTGTTTTTTGAGCCGGAATTGTTTTCGACACCAAATTGATGGCGCACAAGTTGGTGCAGTGTGTTTCCTGCAGGATGTGGGAAGGTAGGGACACTGCTGGTGCTTCTGGGAGCTACACCTGCAAGAACTGTGTCCAGGTGTGGCTCCTGAATGGACGTGTTGTGGAGTTGGAGAAGCAGCTGGATGACCTCAGGGCCATCCGGGAATGCGAGAGTTTCCTGGACAGGACCTACTGTGAGGCTGTCACGCCAAGGGTCCATGTCGAGCGAAGGTGGGAGACCGTTTCAAAGGGAAGTAAACATGGACTAGAGGAGACCCCGGTGGCTGTGCCTATTGCAAACAGGTGCACCCTCTTGGGAGCTGTCGGGGCAGAAGACGCTTCTAGTCCGAGCAGCAGTCGTGTTGGCGGTTCTAACCCAGGCAAGGAAACTCGACCGGGGAGACCGAAGTCAGGAAGAGTCATAGTAGTGGGTGACTCCATTGTCCGAGGTACAGACAGTAGATTCTGTGGCGGCAGGTGGGACTTGAGGATGGTCTGTTGCCTCCCTGGTGCCAGGGTTCAAGACATCACGCGGCGGCTTCAGAACATCCTAGCGAGGGAAGGCGATCAACCGGAGGTAGTTGTGCATGTGGGCACAAATGACATCAAGACGAAGGAGGTACTGCAACGTGAGTTTAGAGAGTTAGGAAGAAGACTGAGAAGTAGGACGTCGAGGGTGGTTATCTCTGGACTGCTACCTGTACCTCGGGCTGGTGAGGGCAGGAACAGAGAGATTGGGGATATGAATGTATGGCTGCAGGGAGGAGGGATTTAGATTTCTAGACCACTGGGATCTCTTCTGGGGTAGGGGTAACCTGTACAAAAGGGACGGGTTACACCTTAATAGCAGGGGGACCAACATTCTGGCAGGTAGGTTTGCTAGTGCTACACGTGTGGGTTTAAACAAAGTAGTGGGGGGGAGGGGTTGACAAATTGGGAATATGGAGATGGAGTTAAAGGGGAAGCGAATACATGAGAAATTGCAAAGGACTCTCGAATGAATGGGAAGGGAAGTTCTAGAAGGGATATGAGAGTAAGGTCAGGGCCAATTGTGACCGGTGGGAGAGGGGAGGTTAATACCGGTTAAAGTGTTGTATTTAAATGCGCGAAGTATAAAAAATAAAGTGGATGAGCTTGAGGCTCAGTTAGACATTGGCAAGTATGATGTTGTGGGAATCACTGAGACATGGCTACAAGAGGACCAATAGACAATAGACCAGGGCTGGGAGCTGAATATTCAGGGGTACACAACATACAGAAAAAACAGGCAGGTGGGGAGAGGGGGTGGGGTCGCTCTGATGGTGAGGAATGGTATTCACTCCCTTGCAAGGAGTGACATAGAATCAGGAGATGTAGAATCAGTATGGATAGAGATGAGGAATTGTAAGGGTAAAAAGACCCTAATGGGAGTCATCTACAGGCCCCCAAACAGTAGCCTCGACATAGGGTGCAAGTTGAATCAGGAGCTAAAATTGGCATGTTGCAAATGTAATGCTACGGTGGTCATGGGAGATTTTAACATGCAGGTAGACTGGGAAAATCAGGTTGGTAATGGACCCCAGGAAAGAGAGTTTGTGGAGTGTCTCCGAGATGGATTCTTAGAACAGCTTGTACTGGAGCCTACCAGGGAGAAGGCAATTCTGGATTTAGTGTTGTGTAATGAACCTGACCTGATAAGGGGACTTGAGGTAAAAGAGCCATTAGGAGGCAGTGACCACAATATGATAAGTTGTACTCTACAAATTGAGAGGGAGAAGGGAAAATCGGAAGTGTCAGTATTACAGAATAGCAAAGAAGATTACAGAGGCAGGAGCTGGCCAGAATTGACTGGAAGGAGGCCCTAGCAGGGAAGACTGTGGAACAGCAATGGCAGGTATTCCTGGGAATAATGCAGAAGTTGCAGGATCAATTTATCCCAAAGAGGAGGAAAGATTCTAAGGGGAGTAAGAGGCACCCGTGGCTGACAAGGGAAGTCAGGGACAGCATAAAAATAAAAGGGAAGAAGTATAACATAGCAAAGAAGAGTGGGAAGCCAGGGGATTGGGGCTCCTTTAAAGAGCAACAAAAGTTAACTAAAAAGGCAATACGGGGAGAAAAGATGAGGTACGAGGGTAAACTAGCCAATAATATAAAGGAGGATAGCAAAAGCTTTTTTAGGTACGTGAAGAGGAAAAAAATAGTCAAGGCAAATGTGGGTCCCTTGAAGACAGTAGCAGGGGAATTTATTATGGGGAACAAGGAAATGGCAGACGAGTTGAACCGGTACTTTGGATCTGTCTTCACTGAGGATACAAACAATCTCCCAGATGTTCCTAGTGGCCAGAGATCCTAGGGTGACAGAGGAACTGGGGGAAATCCACATTAGGCAGGAAAAAGTTTTGGGTAGACTGATGGGACTGAAGGCTGATAAATCCCCAGGGCCTGATGGTCTGCATCCCAGGGTGCTTAAGGAGGTGGCTCTAGAAATTGTGGACGCATTAGCGATTTTCCAATGTTCTATAGATTCCGGGTCAGTTCCTGTGGATTGGAGGATAGCTAATGTTATCCCACTTTTCAAGAAAGGAGGGAGAGAGAAAACGGGAAGTTATAGATCAGTTAGTCTGACATCAGTGGTGGGGAAGATGCTGGCGTCAATTATAAAAGACGAAATTGCGGAGCATTTGGATCGCAGTAACAGGATTGTTCCGAGTCAGCATGGATTGACTAATCTTCTGGAATTCTTTGAGGATGTAGCCAGGAAAATTGACAGGGGAGAGCCGGTGGATGTGGTGTACCTCGACTTTCAGAAAGCCTTCGACAAGGTCCCACATAGGAGATTGGTGGGCAAAATTAGAGCACATGGTATTGGAGGTAGGGTACTGACATGGATAGAAAGTTGGTTGACAGACAGAAAGCAAAGAGTGGGGATAAATGGGTCCCTTTCAGAATGGCAGGCAGTGACTAATGGGGTACCGCAAGGCTCGGTGTTGGGACCGCAGCTATTTACAATATACATCAATGACTTGGATGAAGGGATTAAAAGTACCATTAGCAAATTTGCCGATGATACAAAGCTAGGTGGCAGTGTGAACGGTGAGGAAGATGCTATGAGGTTGCAGGGTAACTTGGACAGGTTGTGTGAGTGGGTGGATGCATGGCAGATGCAGTTTAATGTACATAAGTGTGAGGTTATCCACTTTGGTGGTAAGAATAGGAAGGCAGATTATTATCTGAATGGTGTCAAGTTAGGAAAAGGGGACGTACAACGTGATCTGGGTGTCTTAGTGCATCAGTCACTGAAAGGAAGCATGCAGGTACAGCAGGTAGTGAAGAAAGCCAATGGAATGTTGGCCTTCATAACAAGAGGAATTGAGTATAGGAGCAAAGAGGTCCTTCTGCAGTTGTACAGGGCCCTAGTGAGACCGCACCTGGAGTACTGTGTGCAGTTTTGGTCTCCAAATTTGAGGAAGGATATTCTTGCTATTGAGGGCGTGCAGCGTAGGTTTACTAGGTTAATTCCCGGAATGGCGGGACTGTCATATGTTGAAAGACTGGAGCGACTAGGTTTGTATACACTGGAATTTAGAAGGATGAGAGGGGATCTTATCGAAACGTATAAAATCATTAAGGGGTTGGACACGTTAGAGGCAGGAAACATGTTCCCAATGTTGGGGGAGTCCAGAACCAGGGGCCACAGTTTAAGAATAAAGGGTAGGCCATTTAGAACAGAGATGAGGAAAAACTTTTTTAGTCGGAGAGTTGTGAATCTGTGGAATTCTCTGCCTCAGAATGCAGTGGAGGCCAATTCTCTGAATACATTCAAGAGAGAGCTAGATAGAGCTCTTAAGGATAGCAGAGTCAGGGGGTATGGGGAGAAGGCAGGGACGGGGTACTGATTGAGAATGATCAGCCATGGTCACATTGAATGGTGCTGGCTCGGAGGGCCGAATGGTCTTCTCCTGCACCTATTTTCTATTGTCTATATGCGAGGCAAGTTTGTTTTCACAAGGGTACCTGGAACACACTACAGGGGAGGTGGTGGAAGCAATATAATATCAATATGTAAGCAGCATTTAAGCAGACACATGAACAGGCAGGGAACAGAGATATAAAGTTTGCAGGCAGATGGGATTAGTAATAATTGGCATGATGATCGACACAGACATTGCAGATCTAAAGGCCTGTTCATAGAAACATAGAAAATAGGTGTAGGAGGAGGCCATTTGGTCCTTCGAGCCAGCACCGCCATTCATTGTGATCATGGCTGGTCATCTACGATCAGTAACCTGTGCCTGCCTTCTCCTCATAATCCTTTGATTCCACTAGCCCCTAGAGCTCTATCTAACTCACTTTTAAATTCATCCACTGAATTGGCTTCCACTTCCCTCTGTGGCAGCGAATTCCACAAATTCACAACTCTCTGGGTGGGAAAGTTTCTTCTCACCTGTTTTAAATGGCCTCCCCTTTATTCTTAGACTGTGTCCCCTGGTTCTGGACTTCCCCAACATTGGGAACATTTTTCCTGTATCTAGCTTGTCCAGTCCTTTTATAATTTTATACGTCTCTACACATCCTTCTAAACTCCAGTGAATACAAGCCCAGTCTTTCCAATCTTTCCTCATATGACAGTCCCTCCATCCCAGGGATTAACCTCGTGAAACTACGCTGCACTGCCTCAATAGCAAGGAAGTCCTTCCTCAAATTAGAAGACCAAAACTGCACACAATAGAGTCACACAGCTTGGAAAAAAGGTCCTTCGGCCCAACTTCCCAACCAACTTGCCCCATCTACACAAGTCTCACCTGCCCAATACACCACTAAACCTATCCTACATCTGTACCTGTGTAAATGCTTCTTAAACATTGTGACAGGACCTGCCTCAACTACCTCCTCCATCTACCCACCACACTTTGTGTAAAAAAGTTACCCCTCAAGTTCCTATTAAATCTTTCCCCCACACCATAAACGTATGTACTCTGGTTCTCAATTTCCCTACTCTGGTCAAAATATTCTGCGCATTTACCTACTCTATGCCTGTACAATTCTAGGTTCTATTTCTGCGGTGCACTGCCAGCCTGCAATATTGTTTTAGACGTACGGCATGCTGCAAATGGTTCCAATATTTCTTGAATCCAGGCAAAACAGAGCAACTTTAACAGCTTATGGTCATCTCCAAGTGCCTTACCATCGAATGAAATACTCTTTGAAACTTTTTTTTGTATTGCAAAAAACACAACAACTATTCTCTACATTGGTCAAAAAATTGCAATGATATATTGGCCATATCAACAGTTTTATTGAGCAATAAAATTGGTTAAGATACCACCGAGAACTCTCCTTCCTTCAAATAGTGCCATCGGAACTATTGTGAGAGTCTATTATGAAAGTAAGGTTGAACAGGCTGGAACTCTATTCCCTGCAGCACAGGACGATGAGGGGTGGGTGGTCTTTTAGAGGTGTGTAAAATCATGAGAGGAATAGATATGGTGGACGCACAAGGTCTCTTGCCCAGAGTGGGGGAAATCGAGAACCATTGGTTTAAGGTGAGGGGGAAAAGATTTAACAGGAATCTAAGAGGTAACCTTCTCACGCAAAGGGTGGTGGGTGTATGGAATGAGCTGCCGGAGGAGGTAGTTGAGGCTGGGACTATCGCAACATTCAAGAAGCAGTTAGACAGGTACGTGGATAGGGCAGGTTGAGAGGGATATGGGCCAAATGCACCAAGAGGGACTAGTGTAGATGGGACATGTTGGTTGGTGTGGGCAAGTTGGGCCATATAGGGCCTGTTTACACACTCTATGACTCTATCTGAATATTTCCTTTACTATTTTGTTGAAAAGATTGCAACTCCAAACAGTGTCACATGCAGATTGTGAACAGGCCTTTTGAACCAACAATTTCTCACTCGGAAGTCAGGATCACCCAGCTATTACTGGCACTGAAGAAAATGTAACAAGGGTATGCAAAGATATTCTCAAGCACTTTACAATCAAAGGAGCATTTGTTCTACCCTTGTTGTTGGGTTCATTTCGTAAGCTCCTAAACAGACTATATATGGAAAGATATTTTCGAAAAGAGAACCCGCAATTTAGACGGTGACGTTATTTACGAAGAACAAAATAAACACTATTAAAACCTGTCGTGTAATTGTGAAATTACAGGGGTTAACACAACACATTTGGAAAACAGAACATAATAACATTTTACCACGCTAAGTTTCTTTTAAGAATATCTCTTGCACAAACTTTCTGGAAATATTTCAAAAAACGCTGTATTTTGTTTTGAATTATTCCATTACTTTTACTTTAAGAATCATTGATCTTTGACTTATATTAATGTGGACATATATAAAAATAACAGCATGTAGCAGCCAAAATGTAGTCAAGTGTGGTCAATCGCAAAAGGTAGACAAAAATGATAAAATCTTAAGCATTCATTTTTAGTGCAAATCAAAAATGTGAACTTTTTTTAAAAATCGGCAAATCCATGAGTTTATGTAGATATGAAATCATTGGAATTTTCATCTTTCTTTTACTCACTGCATTAAGACTATAAGATAGGGAATTTGTTTAATGGACATTCTTGTCGTTGTGCAGTTGACAGCCACAGCCAACCTTCTGTTTCTTACACTTGCTTTACAACTTTCGTACAGGGGGAAAAATAGAACCTTGTTCGGTCTGAAATAGCTCTTACACTATGAATGATTCAAAAAGATATCCATTATGATTGTCAGTATGAACCACCTTGACTGCATCAGAATACAATGTGCAGACCAAACTATTTGAAAACACAGATTTTATTACCGCTGTTAAGACAGTCTGCACCTGAAGACAAATGTAAGAGATTAGAGAGCCATTTACATCACAGTACAAGTAAATAGAGTGGGTGCTTTTAATCCTCTGTGCAAATTTGCAGCATCTGGGCTCAATTCGCCTCAGGTCTGAAATAATATCTCACTGGAGGACCTGGTAAATCGTCATCACCATCAGATTCGGCAGCAAATGATACAGTCAAGTCAACGTACTTTTTGTCCACTGTTGATTTCACAAGCTTCTGCATCCTGGAGTGGGAATATATGTACATGTAATGGTTATCATGGATTTATCAAAGGATTGTATCCCATTACTGCCCTTCTCAAACTCAGCCAGTGGCAAAGGCTGATATCAGTGCCAAAAGTGTTTCATAGATGCATCGTTCCATCTGCCAAGACTGAATAATGCGCTGCTCTTTTTCAAATGATGCCACGTAAAAGCTAAGGTACCACAAAATGCTGGAGTAACTCAGCGGGTCAGGCAGCATCTCAGGAGAAGAGGAATGGGTGGCCTTTCGGGTCGAGACCCTTCTTCAGTCTGAAACGTCACCCATTCCTTCTCTCCAGAGATGCAGCCTGACCCGCTGAGTTACTCCAGCATTTTGTGATACCTTCGATTTGTACCAGCATCTGCAGTTATTTTGCCACGTAAAAAAACTTATGAGAAAGGACAAATGGAGACATGGTTTGACACTTTCTCAGAAATAGGGAAACATAAGCAAAACAATATTTAACCCGAAATATTGATTCCGTTTCTCTTTGAGTGTGTGTTGTTTGATCTGCCGAATGTTTCCAGCGTTTTCAGTATTTCCTGTAACTGCAATTTCGTTTTCGTGTTCATTTATCCAAACGATTAACCTCCAGCAGTACTTTACTGAGGTGTAGACGTTAAAGCTTACTGGCGAGACTTTTCCAATTATGAACTTCCTAACATATAGATAAAGTTACTGAGCAGATGTTTGATGCTTATTCAATTAAAGATGTAAATGAAAAAATAAATTTCCATCAGTGATAAGCAAGCAATTTACCCACTGCTGTAACAGAAAGTTAAGCAAAGGTTAACTCCCCAAAAAATAACATTGCGATCTTAGTTGATTTGGAATAAATAATGCTGATCTTTGAATGCTTCACTCTGTAGTTTATGAATAAGTACATTGGGTAAATATACTACTCTCTATTACACACAAACATCATGCCTCAGCTCTGAAATCCAGCTGCACCAGCTTGAGATATTTCTCACACCAGCCCCTCGTGCACAGCTTCTAAGTGAGATTATTAATTGTAGATACCAGCAATAGACAATAGGTGCAGGAGGAGGCCATTCGGCCCTTTGAACCAGCACCCCCATTCAATGTGATCATTCTCAATCAGTACCCCGTTCTTGCCTTCTCCCCATACCCCCTGACTCCGCTATCCTTAAGAGCTCTATCTAACTCTTTCTTGAAAGCATCCAGAGAATTGGCCTCCACTGCCTTCTGAGGCAGAGAATTCCACAGATTTGCAACTCTCTGACTGAAAAAGTTTTTCCTCATCTCCGTTCTAAATGGCCTACCCCTTATTCTTAAACTGTGGCCCCTGGTTCTGGACTCCCCCAACATTGGGAACATGTTTCCTGCCTTTAGCGTGTCCAATCCCTTAAAAATCTTATATGTTTCAATAAGATCCCCTCTCATCCTTCTAAATTCCAGTGTATGCAAGCCCAGTCGCTCCAGTCTTTCAACATACAACAGTCCCGCCATTCCTGGAATTAACCTAGTAAACCTACGCTGCACCCCCTCAATAGCAAGAATATCCTTCCTCAAATTTAGAGACCCAAACTGCACACAGTACTCCAGGTGCGGTCTCACTAGGGCCCTGTACAACTGCAGAAGGACCTCTTTGCTCTGATACTCAACTCCTCTCCTTTACTTGTTTTCACGGCTCGTTTGCATTGCGTATGAATGCTGTACTGAATGGTGTGGCTCAGTAGTGTAGACGTTAATGCTGCTGGTGTATCGCTCCAGTGACCTGGGTTTGATCTGATCCCGTGTCGGTTTTGCCTGAGTTCCCGCCAGCTTCCCCCCATAATCCCAAAGACACGCAGGTGTTAATCAGTTGCTGCAAGTTACCCTAAAATCAACAGTGAATGCAATGAGTCCTCATGACAAAGGTGGAGGAAAATTACATCCCATCAGTGGGCAGATATCAAACCACGATTCAGGATAGATAGCTTAGGTTGACCTGCCAATCCAATCCATGCCAATTCAAACAATGGCAGCCTAGAGCCTAATGCACAGAAACTTCAAAGGGCAGCACGGTGGCGCAGCGGTAGAGTTGCTGCCGTACAGCGCCAGGGTTCGGTCCCGACCATGGGTGCTTGTCTCTACGCAGTTTGTACATTCTCCCCGTGACCTGTGTGGGTTTTTTTAGTTTAGAGATACAGCGCGGAAACAGGCCCTTCGGCCCACCGGGTCCGCGCCGACCAGCGATCCCCACACATTAACACTATCCTACACACACTAGGGACAATTTTTACATTTACCAAGCCATTTAACCTACATACCTGCACGTCTTTGGAGTGTGGGAGGAAACCGAAGATCTCGGAGAAAACCCACACAGGTCACGGGGAGAACGTACAAACTCCGTACAGACGGCGCCCGTAGTCGGGATGGAACCCGAGTCTCCGGCGCTGCATTCGCTGTAAGGCGGCAACTCTACCGCTGCGCCACCGTGCTCTCTGGGATCTCCGATTTCCTCCCACACTCCAAAAATGTACAGGTTTGCAGGTTAATTGGCATGGTATAATTATAAATTGTCCCTAGTGTGTGTAGGATAACATTCGTGTGTGTGGGGATCGCTGGTCGGCGCGGACTCGGTGGGCCGAAGGGCCTGTTTTTGCACTGTGTCTCCAAATTAAACTAAACTAAGCTATCAAATATTTACTGGCCAACAGCCCATTACCTTTAGGGAGTTACTTACGTTAACTTCAGTCGTTTCACATGCCCTGGCATGACAGGCACGTACAACATCTTCACTCCATGTACCACCATCATTGGCTCAACCTTATAGGTCTCCTGCAGTGCAAAAGAACAGACTCCATTATATTACAGTCATGGAAACATGCCCTTCAGGCCAACTTGCCTACTCCAACCAACACCAGTCTAACATGCCTGCACCTGGCCCATATCCCTCTAAACCTGTCCTACCATGTACGTTTAATTGTTATAGTCCCTGCCTCAACTACCTGTCGGCAGTAGTCAGAAACCTGTATTCCATTAAATTGCATGTTGTTATCTGAGACAAACAAATTAATTCACATAAATAACATTATTAGGTGTAGGCACCCCAGCCTTTGAAGGTTGTGGGTTCCAATCCAACTCTGTAGACTTGAATGCAGAAGGAGTTAGGTAACAAAAGATGAATTGAAATAAAAGACCAAAGTGAACCAAACCAAAGTTAAAAAAGCTAATGGAATGTTGGCCTTTATGTAAAGAGGAGTTGAGTATAGGAGCAAGGAGGTCCTTCTGCAGTTGTACAGGGCCCTAGTGAGACCACACTTGGGGTACTGTGTGCAGTTTTGGTCTCCAAATTTGAGGATATTCTTGCTATTGAGGGCGTGCAGCGTAGGTTCACCAGGTTAATTCCCGGAATGGCGGGACTGTCGTATGTTGAAAGACTGGAGCGACTGGGCTTGTATACACTGGAATTTAGAAGGATGAGAGGAGATCTTATTGAAACATACAAGATTATTAAGGAATTGGACACGTTAGAGGCAGGAAACATGTTCCCGATGTTGGGGGAGTCCAGAACCAGGGGCCCCAGTTTAAGAATAAGGGGTAGGCCATTTAGAACGGAGATGAGGAAAAACTTTTTCAGTCAGAGAGTTGTGAATCTGTGGAATTCTCTGCCTCAGAAGGCAGTGGAGGCCAATTCTCTGGATGCATTCAAGAGAGAGCTAGATAGAGCTCTTAAGGATAGCGGAGTCAGGGGGTATGGGGAGAAGGCAGGAACGGGGTACTGATTGTGAATGATCAGCCATGATCACACTGAACGGCTCGAAGGGGCGAATGGCCTACTCCTGCACCTATTGTCTATTGATGTATTCCAAACATGAAATGGACACCAGCCATGTAATTGGAGAGTATCTGGATGCATGCCAATAGTGACAGAGAAACTGTTGGAAAGCCATAACATTACCTGGCTGATTTAATTAGATCTTTGAAGTAGTTACTGGGTGTGAAGGTAAAAGTACATGGAGCGGACATGTTATGTTTGGGCTTTCAGAAAGCATGAAATATTAGCGCGGCTTAATGCTCAAGACAAAGTTTCACAACAATGGGTGCTGAATTCAAAAAGAGCTCCATCTAACTCTCTCTTAAATCCATCCAGTGATTTGGCCTCCACTGCCCTCTGTGGCAGAGAATTCCACAAATTCACAACTCTCTGGTTGAAAAAGTTCCTTCTCACCTCAGTTTTAAATGGCCTCCCCTTTATTCTAAGACTGTGGCCCTTAGTTCTGGACTCGCCCAACATTGGGAACATTTTTCCTGCATCTAGCTTGTATAATTTATAATTTATAATTTTATAATTCCTTTTATATTTTTTTATATGTTTCTATAAGATTCCCTCTCATCCTTCTAAACTCGAGTGAATACAAGCCTAGTCTTTAGTCTCTAGTACAAGCTGTGAGCAAGTGCATGGCATTGCATTTTTTTGGAAGTAGGTAATAGTAAGATCATAGTTATACAGCATAGAAACATGACCTTTGACACAACTAGTCCGAGCTAATCAAGATGCTCCATTTAAACAAATACCATTTGCTTGCATTTGCCCCATTACATTAGGGTCATGGGAGGGTTAGGCCAAGGAACGGCAAATGGAATTTAACTCTTGACTAAAATTAGGTTTGCACTTTGTTCTATCAAACCAGGGAAGGATTTACGGTAAATAGTATTTGGTGGAACAGGGAGAACTGGGAATACAGATACATGATTCCCAGAAAGCTGCCAGGATGGCGAAGGTGGCCTTTGGTATGCTTGCTTTCATTGGGAAGGGTGTTTTGTGCAAAAGATAGGACGCCGTGATGTACCTGTGCAGGTTGTTGGTGAGACCACACTTGGAGAAGTAGGTGCAGTTCTGACCTCCCAGCTATTTTCAAAATCATCAGGCGTCTTTAGTTTAGTTTAGAGATACAACATGGAAATAGGCCCTTCGGTCTACCAAGTCCGCGCCGACTAGCGATTTGTCCGTACGGAGTTTGGACCTTCTCCCCCGTTGAGATGAGACAAATGTGCCCGTTGCAATTCTACAGATATGAGGAGGGCAATAATTTACTACCACCAAAGCAAGTTAGTATGATTTGTAAATGCATTTTGGTGGAAGCAAGATTTCGCAAGTTCCAAAGATGAATAGAATTTGCAGTCAAAAAGGAACATTTTTCAGCACGATGGAGTAAAAAGGATAGAAGAGCTTGTGGGTAGTTTTGTTATGAGTTGTTATTAAAATGGTTTTTAGTTCAATATTAATCCCTGGAGCATGGTTCAGTCTGTGATTAACCAACGATTTTGTCCCAAGTACTGTGATTTTTCGAGAGTGTTTTACAGCCGTCCAGCGTTTTCAGAATGATGCTTGATAACAGCCATAAGAAGATATATGACAGATGCCATGCATCTTCTACTGGGCCTCTGCTGAAGCCAGCTGAAAAATCTGTCGAGTAATATCCACACTTCTGCATTTCTTTGAAGTTGGAACTGCTTCATAAAACATGTAATGATACAAGTGTGCCTTTAAAAAGCCATTTTAATAACAACTCAGAACAAAACTATCCACAAGCTCTTCTTTCCTATTTATTTTTTCTCCGTCGTGCTGAAAAATTGTCCTTTTTGACTACAAATTCTATTCATCTTTGGAACTTGCGAAATCTTGCTTCCACCAAATTGCATTTACAAATCATACTGACTTGCTATAGTGGTAGTAAATTATTGCCCTCCTCATATCTATAGAATTGCAACGGGCACATTCAGGATCAGGTTCGATCCTGACCACGGGCGCCGTCTGTACGGAGTTTGTACATTCTCCCCGTGACCTGGGGAGGAGTTGGCTGCGCCTAATGGCTGCGGCTCTCTGGCAGTCTGTTGTCTTTTTTTCATTTTTTTGTTTGTGTCGGTGTTGGGATGGTTTTTGTTTCTGTTTTTGGCTGTGTATGTGTGGTGGGGGTGTGGGGTGTGGGGGGAGTGTAGGGTGTGGGGTGGGGCGGGAGGAAACCTTTATTTTATTAGGTCTCTTCCCCGGGGCGCAGCTCGCCCGCGGGGCCTTCCATCGCCCGGCGCGGCTCGGCTGCGGGACTTAACATCGCCGGCGCGGCCGCCGGACGTTTCAGTGCCCGGTGCGGCTCGGCCGCTGGACTTAACATCGCCCGGTGCGGCCGCGGGACGTTTCAGTGCCCGGCGCGGCATGGCCGCTGGACTTAACATCGCCAGCGTGGCTCGGCCGCGGGACGTTTCGGTGCCCGGTGCGGCTCGGCCGCTGGACTTAACATCGCCAGCGCGGCTCGGCCGCGGGACGTTTCAGTGCCCGGTGCGGCTCGGCCGCGGGACGTTTCAGTGCCCGGTGCGGCTCGGCCGCGGGACGTTTCAGTGCCCGGTGCGGCTCGGCCGCGGGACGTTTCAGTGCCCGGTGCGACCGCGGGACGTTTCGGTGCCCGGTGCGGCTCGGCCGCGGGGCCTTCCATCCTCTTGCGGGGGCTGTGCGTGTCGGTTGCCTCGGTAGGGGTCGAGCTGCCTGACCGTGGGTGCGGGGGGAAGAAAGGGGAAGTTTTGTTGCCTCCATCACAGTGAGGGGGTGTTTGGAGTCACTGTGATGGATGTTTGTGTTGGGGTCGGGTGTCCTGTGTTCTTTTCTTTTTTGCTGTGTTTTGTGTGACTGCTGGAATTTCGTTCGGTGTTGTGCCGAATGACAATAAAGTGTTGTTATGTTATGTTATGTTATGTTATGTTATGTTATGTTATGTTATGTTATGTTATTTTATGTGACCTGCGTGGGTTTTCTCCGAGATCTTCGGTTTCCTCCCACACTCCAAAGACGTACCGGTGTGTAGGTTAATTGGCTGGGCAAATGTAAAAAATTGTCCCTAGTGTGTGTAGGATAGTGTTAATGTGCGGGGATCGCTGGGCGGTGCGGACCCGGTGGGCCGAAGGGCCTGTTTCCGCGCTGTATCTCTAAATCTAAAAACTCAGAACAAAACTATCCATAAGCTCTTCATTCCTATTTTTAAAAAAATTTAGACCTTGACATAATGTGGAAACTTACAAACAAGTTGAATAAAGTTTCTTACTTTCACAGCATCTATGAAATTTAACAGCGTAAAGTCTGCTGCTCCATAAATTGTCCAGCGATCCCAGATTGTAAATGAAATGTCATTCCTATTCCCACAGAAAAAAAAGGATCAGATATTAGGATGGTTGTTTTTATTCAGCTGTATTTAGAAAGGTCAACATGCTCAAATCCATTGGTTTGCCGTAATAAGTGCATCGAACAGAACAGCACAGGAACAGGTTCATTGGCAAACAATGTCTGCACCAAATATAACGCCAAGTTAAACTAATCTCC
The DNA here is from genome assembly GCF_053455715.1 of Rhinoraja longicauda. Lineage (NCBI taxonomy): Eukaryota > Metazoa > Chordata > Chondrichthyes > Rajiformes > Arhynchobatidae > Rhinoraja > Rhinoraja longicauda. The sequence goes on along the minus strand of NC_135955.1, from coordinate 6,451,153 downwards.
TCTGCCTACTGTGATACAGATCCTTCTATTCCCCGCCTGTCCAAATGACATCAAAAAGCTTCTTGAATGTCATTATCGTGTCTGCCTCCACCACCAGTCTGTTCCAAGCACCTACAACTTTCTGTGCAAAAAAAAAATCTTCCAGCACATCTCCTATAAACTTTGCCCCTCTCATCTTAAAGCTATGCACTCTAGACTTTGACTAGACCAAGTGGACCCGTTGGGCCCAAACCTCTCCTGCATTGGTGCAGCACCCTCTCCTCCCCCCACTCCATCCCCCTCAACCCCCCTTATCCTCCCCCCTCCCTCCCTAGGAGATAGATTTAAACTTTAAAATGTGAATAACTTTTAAAAATATAACACCGATTTCAATGAAACTTCTTCCGTTAGCACCAAAGGGACGACGGTGAGTAAGGTGGGCCTAAAATTGTCACGCTATCGTGCACCGTTTTGGCTGAAGTTCAGGAACAAGCAACCAAACAAACAAACGAGAGTTTTAGTATATAGATATTTGCACCCTGGGAATACGATTCTGACTGCCTACCCAACAGGTTCATAGTTTATAAGTTTATATACTTCAGGTCAGGTAAAAGTAATTTTTGGAAATGTTTCAGAGTCACGTACAGTCATACAGTCCTTCGACCCACACCTTTGAAGATGTTACAAGGTGTATCGATGAGGGCAGACCAGTTGATGTGATGTGATACACGTGGATTTTAGTCTAGCCTTTGAAAATTTTACAATTGGGAGAATGGCTCAAACGGTTAGGACCCAGGGATTTAGGGCAAATTGATAAACTGGATCCAAAACGTACTTGGTCATAGGAGACCGAAGTGATCTCATGGTTGTTCTTGCTTTTGGTTTCTTGTGCCTAAATGGCTTCCAAAAGGACCTCAACTGGAGTACTATGTGCAGTTCTGGTCAGTGTACAACAGGAAGGATGTGAAAATGCTGGAGAAGGAGGCAAAGGAGATTCACTAGGAATGTTAGACACAAAATGCTGGAGTAACTCAGCGGGCCAGGCTTCTGAAGAAGGGTCTCGACCCGAAACGTCACCCATTCCTTCTCTCCCAAGATGCTGCCTGATCCGCTGAGTTACTCCAGCATTTTGTGCCTCCCTCCGATTTTAATCAGCACCTGCAGTTTGTTTTTTTCTTCACTAGGATGTTGCCTGGGATGGAATTCAGTTATGAGGAGAAGCTACAAAAGATTTCCAGGAGTGGAGGAAGGTAAGAGAAAATGTTGAACGCAAAGGTAGAGTAGACCGCAGGAATCCTTCCCTGCATCAGCGATGTGATCAATCCAGAGGTCACAGATTTAGGTGAAGTGGAGAAGAGAAAAGGGGATGTTCCTTCACAGAGAATGGCAAGCAGATAGACGCCTGAGAAAATACTTGTTACCGCCACCATTTAAGAAGTGCCCCTGTGAGTACTATAATTGCCTTGGCATAGAAAGATCTGCTGGGCGCTGGGATATGACAAGACATTCTTGCCATAGAGGGAGTACAGAGAAGGTTCACCAGATTGATTCCTGGGATGGCAGGACTTTCATATGAAGAAAGACTGGATAGACTCGGCTTGTACTCGCTGGAATTTAGAAGATTGAGGGGGGATCTTATAGAAACTTACAAAATTCTTAAGGGGTTGGACAGGCTAGATGCAGGAAGATTGTTCCCGATGTTGGGGAAGTCCAGAACAAGGGGTCACAGTTTAAGGAAGTTTAAGGAAGTCTTTTAGGACCGAGATGAGAACGTTTTTTTCACACAGAGAGTGGTGAATCTGTGGAATTCTCTGCCACAGAGGGTAGTTGAGGCCAGTTCATTGGCTATATTTAAGAGGGAGTTAGATGTGGCCCTTGTGGCTAAAGGGATCAGGGGGTATGGAGAGAAGGCAGGTACGGGATACTGAGTTGGATGATCAGCCATGATCATATTGAATTGCGGTGCAGGCTCGAAGGGCCGAATGGCCTACTCCTGCACCTACTTTCTATGTTTCTATAACTACAGAAGGGTGCCAAATGGCCTGTTTCCATGCTATACGATTTTACCGTTCCGTGACACTAATACCAGTTCTGAACTTAAATTCCAGTTAGATATATCTATTTTTGTGTAATCTCACCTGAAAATCTGGGAGTGTAAACTGGGAGAAAGAAGTTGAAGAAAGAGATGAAGGTTATGTGTAAAGTGGGCGGACGGCGATTATTCAATTTGGTAGGAAGGCCGGATTAATTTTAACTGAGTGCTAGCTGGAATAAGTGGGACATTGGGGAGTGTCCCGAGGAGCCTCGCGGGCCTGATAGACCCGCCCAACGACCAGGACGACAACCGAAGACCGGAACGCCCTCGGAGTAGGCCCGCCCCGCCCCTACAGGCCTCCCAGGGGTGAAGCCGGGTGACGAGGCCTGCCTGGGCCGAAGGAGCCTCAGCGGAGGCAGCAATGGAGGCCTCAGCGGTGGCGGCGATCGGAGCCTCGGTGGCGGCAGCGGGAGACTCGGCAGCAACGTGAGCCTTGGCGGCCGGCGGTGGGGCCTCGTTGTCGATGAGCATGAGGGGAGGGGGAGGGGAAGACAATGGGTGGGGGGACCGTCGTGAGGGACGGTGGGAGAACAAAGGGGGGCACTGTAGTTTTGAATCCTCTGCTCTGGGGATAAGTCTGAGTTTGTTTGTTCACTTTGGTCGGCGCTGTGCACACGGCAGCCAGACAACAGACGCTTGCCCTTTTTCTCTTTGTTTTCAACTTTAGTTTCAAGCTCTCGTGTGCCTCGTGTGTTGAGACTCTCGGCAGACCAATTCACCACCGGGGATGAATAACGTTTTACCGTATCGTATCGTAAACTAAACCCACACAGAATAACCAAACGTTTCACAATGCATCTGTCCTACCATTCATTGACAATGATTAGTTTAGTATGAATATAAGCCCCAAAGGATGAACCTTTATCTCCCATGGGCACTCGATTCATGGAGTGAATATTGCACCAAAAAAGTTGCTTCTGGCAGCATGAAAATATTTCAGCTTTATATTCATTGTTATTTACAAGATAAAATTCTATCACAGTTTGTATCAGGCGCAGGGTTTCTTTACCTTATTTGCGTCTTCTTCACAGCAGCAGGCTCAGTAAATACTATGATGGGAATAGCCAGGTTAAAGAAACAATTTCTATATGCTTCAAATGGGTGGTCTCCAACAAGCTTGATTAACTCCAGAGCAACCTGGAGAGAAAAGACAAAAACAATTTCACCCTCTTTCTTCATTCATACTTTGTTTGCAGACTTTCTTTGCAGGATGGCCAGAAGAGGAGAGAGAGGGAGAGGGAGGGATACAGGGAGACAGAGACAGGGAGACAGGGAGACAGAGACAGGGAGACAGGGAGACAGAGACAGGGAGACAGGGAGACAGAGACAGGGAGACAGAGAAAGGGAGGGAGACAGAGAGACAGGGAGACAGGGAGACAGAGACAGGGAGACAGAGAGACGGAGACAGAGACAGGGAGACAGAGAAAGGGAGGGAGACAGAGAGACAGGGAGACAGGGAGACAGAGACAGGGAGACAGAGAGACGGAGACAGAGACAGGGAGACAGAGACAGGGAGACAGAGACAGGGAGACAGAGACAGGGAGACAGAGACAGGGAGACAGAGACAGGGAGACAGAGACAGGGAGACAGAGACAGGGAGACAGGGAGACAGAGAGACAGGGAGACAGGGAGACAGAGACAGGGAGACAGAGACAGGGAGACAGAGACAGGGAGACAGAGACAGGGAGACAGAGACAGGGAGACAGGGAGACAGAGAGACAGGGAGACAGGGAGACAGAGACAGGGAGACAGAGACAGGGAGACAGAGACAGGGAGACAGAGACAGGGAGACAGAGACAGGGAGACAGAGACAGGGAGACAGGGAGACAGAGAGACAGGGAGACAGGGAGACAGAGACAGGGAGACAGAGACAGGGAGACAGAGACAGGGAGACAGAGACAGGGAGACAGAGACAGGGAGACAGGGAGACAGAGAGACAGAGACAGGGAGACAGAGACAGGGAGACAGAGACAGGGAGACAGGGAGACAGAGAGACAGGGAGACAGGGAGACAGAGACAGGGAGACAGAGAGACAGGGAGACAGGGAGACAGAGACAGGGAGACAGAGACAGGGAGACAGAGACAGGGAGACAGGGAGACAGGGAGACAGGGAGACAGGGAGACAGAGACAGGGAGACAGGGAGACAGGGAGACAGAGAGAGGGAGACAGAGACAGGGAGACAGAGACAGGGAGACAGGGAGACAGGGAGACAGAGACAGGGAGACAGAGACAGGGAGACAGAGACAGGGAGACAGAGACAGGGAGACAGAGACAGGGAGACAGGGAGACAGAGACAGGGAGACAGAGACAGGGAGACAGAGACAGGGAGACAGAGACAGGGAGACAGAGACAGGGAGACAGGGAGACAGGGAGACAGAGAGACAGGGAGACAGGGAGACAGGGAGACAGAGACAGGGAGACAGAGACAGGGAGACAGAGAGACAGGGAGACAGGGAGACAGAGACAGGGAGACAGAGACAGGGAGACAGAGAGACAGGGAGACAGAGACAGGGAGACAGAGACAGGGAGACAGAGACAGGGAGACAGGGAGACAGAGAGACAGGGAGACAGGGAGACAGAGACAGGGAGACAGAGACAGGGAGACAGAGACAGGGAGACAGAGACAGGGAGACAGAGACAGGGAGACAGAGACAGGGAGACAGGGAGACAGAGAGACAGGGAGACAGGGAGACAGAGACAGGGAGACAGAGACAGGGAGACAGAGACAGGGAGACAGAGACAGGGAGACAGAGACAGGGAGACAGGGAGACAGAGAGACAGAGACAGGGAGACAGAGACAGGGAGACAGAGACAGGGAGACAGGGAGACAGAGAGACAGGGAGACAGGGAGACAGAGACAGGGAGACAGAGAGACAGGGAGACAGGGAGACAGAGACAGGGAGACAGAGACAGGGAGACAGAGACAGGGAGACAGGGAGACAGGGAGACAGGGAGACAGGGAGACAGGGAGACAGAGACAGGGAGACAGGGAGACAGGGAGACAGAGAGAGGGAGACAGAGACAGGGAGACAGAGACAGGGAGACAGGGAGACAGGGAGACAGAGACAGGGAGACAGAGACAGGGAGACAGAGACAGGGAGACAGAGACAGGGAGACAGAGACAGGGAGACAGGGAGACAGAGACAGGGAGACAGAGACAGGGAGACAGAGACAGGGAGACAGAGACAGGGAGACAGAGACAGGGAGACAGGGAGACAGGGAGACAGAGAGACAGGGAGACAGGGAGACAGGGAGACAGAGACAGGGAGACAGAGACAGGGAGACAGAGAGACAGGGAGACAGGGAGACAGAGACAGGGAGACAGAGACAGGGAGACAGAGACAGGGAGACAGAGACAGGGAGACAGAGACAGGGAGACAGAGACAGGGAGACAGAGACAGGGAGACAGGGAGACAGAGACAGGGAGACAGAGGCAGGGAGACAGACAGGGAGACAGAGACAGGGAGACAGAGACAGGGAGACAGAGACAGGGAGACAGAGAGACAGAGACAGAGAGACAGGGAGACAGGGAGACAGAGAGACAGGGAGACAGAGAGACAGGGAGACAGGGAGACAGGGAGACAGAGACAGGGAGACAGAGACAGGGAGACAGAGACAGGGAGACAGAGAGACAGGGAGACAGGGAGACAGGGACAGGGAGACAGAGACAGGGAGACAGAGAGACAGGGAGACAGAGACAGGGAGACAGAAAGACAGGGAGACAGGGACAGGGAGACAGAGACAGGGAGACAGAGACAGGGAGACAGGGAGACAGGGAGACAGAGAGACAAGGAGACAGAGACAGAGAGACAGAGACAGGGAGACAGGGAGACAGAGAGACAGAGACAGGGAGACAGAGACAGGGAGACAGGGAGACAGAGAGACAGAGACACGGAGACAGGGAGACAGAGACAGGGAGACAGAGACAGGGAGACAGAGACAGGGAGACAGAGGCAGGGAGACAGAGGCAGGGAGACAGAGACAGGGAGACAGAGACAGGGAGACAGAGACAGGGAGACAGAGACAGGGAGACAGGGAGACAGAGACAGGGAGACAGAGACAGGGAGACAGAGACAGGGAGACAGAGACAGGGAGACAGAGACAGGGAGACAGAGACAGGGAGACAGGGAGACAGAGAGACAGGGAGACAGGGAGACAGAGACAGGGAGACAGAGACAGGGAGACAGAGACAGGGAGACAGAGACAGGGAGACAGAGACAGGGAGACAGAGACAGGGAGACAGGGAGACAGAGACAGGGAGACAGAGACAGGGAGACAGAGACAGGGAGGGAGACAGAGAGACAGGGAGACAGAGACAGGGAGACAGAGACAGGGAGACAGAGACAGGGAGACAGAGAGACAGGGAGACAGAGACAGGGAGACAGAGACAGGGAGACAGAGACAGGGAGACAGGGAGACAGAGAGACAGGGAGACAGGGAGACAGAGACAGGGAGACAGAGACAGGGAGACAGAGACAGGGAGACAGAGACAGGGAGACAGAGACAGGGAGACAGAGACAGGGAGACAGGGAGACAGAGAGACAGGGAGACAGGGAGACAGAGACAGGGAGACAGAGACAGGGAGACAGAGACAGGGAGACAGAGACAGGGAGACAGAGACAGGGAGACAGGGAGACAGAGAGACAGAGACAGGGAGACAGAGACAGGGAGACAGAGACAGGGAGACAGGGAGACAGAGAGACAGGGAGACAGGGAGACAGAGACAGGGAGACAGAGAGACAGGGAGACAGGGAGACAGAGACAGGGAGACAGAGACAGGGAGACAGAGACAGGGAGACAGGGAGACAGGGAGACAGGGAGACAGGGAGACAGGGAGACAGAGACAGGGAGACAGGGAGACAGAGACAGGGAGACAGAGACAGGGAGACAGAGACAGGGAGACAGGGAGACAGGGAGACAGAGACAGGGAGACAGAGACAGGGAGACAGAGACAGGGAGACAGAGACAGGGAGACAGAGACAGGGAGACAGGGAGACAGAGACAGGGAGACAGAGACAGGGAGACAGAGACAGGGAGACAGAGACAGGGAGACAGAGACAGGGAGACAGGGAGACAGGGAGACAGAGAGACAGGGAGACAGGGAGACAGGGAGACAGAGACAGGGAGACAGAGACAGGGAGACAGAGAGACAGGGAGACAGGGAGACAGAGACAGGGAGACAGAGACAGGGAGACAGAGACAGGGAGACAGAGACAGGGAGACAGAGACAGGGAGACAGAGACAGGGAGACAGAGACAGGGAGACAGGGAGACAGAGACAGGGAGACAGAGGCAGGGAGACAGACAGGGAGACAGAGACAGGGAGACAGAGACAGGGAGACAGAGACAGGGAGACAGAGAGACAGAGACAGAGAGACAGGGAGACAGGGAGACAGAGAGACAGGGAGACAGAGAGACAGGGAGACAGGGAGACAGGGAGACAGAGACAGGGAGACAGAGACAGGGAGACAGAGACAGGGAGACAGAGAGACAGGGAGACAGGGACAGGGAGACAGAGACAGGGAGACAGAGAGACAGGGAGACAGAGACAGGGAGACAGAAAGACAGGGAGACAGGGACAGGGAGACAGAGACAGGGAGACAGAGACAGGGAGACAGGGAGACAGGGAGACAGAGAGACAAGGAGACAGAGACAGAGAGACAGAGACAGGGAGACAGGGAGACAGAGAGACAGAGACAGGGAGACAGAGACAGGGAGACAGGGAGACAGAGAGACAGAGACACGGAGACAGGGAGACAGAGACAGGGAGACAGAGACAGGGAGACAGAGGCAGGGAGACAGAGGCAGGGAGACAGAGACAGGGAGACAGAGACAGGGAGACAGAGACAGGGAGACAGAGACAGGGAGACAGGGAGACAGAGACAGGGAGACAGAGACAGGGAGACAGAGGCAGGGAGACAGAGGCAGGGAGACAGAGACAGGGAGACAGAGGCAGGGAGACAGAGACAGAGAGACAGAGACAGGGAGACAGAGACAGGGAGACAGAGACAGGGAGACAACTAGAGGATGCGATGTATGTCAACAAATAGAGATATAGGCGAAACGAGGGATTTATCAAAGTGGATTTAGTCAGTTGGGTAGAAGTTTGAAGAGCAGGAGTTGAAGGTTGTAATCTCTGGATTACTCCCTTTTCCATGAGTTTTTCAGTCGAGAAATAGGACGATAGGTCAAAACGTCGCAAGGTTCAATGGGCGTTGCAGGAGGGAGGTGTTTGGATACTTGGATCAGTGGGACTGCTTCTGGGACTAAAACACATGAACCAGAAGCAGATGAAGATCCTTGCAGCAAGGGTTTATTTATGCTGCAGGGCAGTGCTTACGCTAATTTGGTAGATGAGATGCAGTGTAGCCTGTGGGTTGTTGCAGTTAAGGTAAATGGCACTAATGTAAATAGGTACAATGGGCTACTGGGACTAATAATAATAATAATAATAGGAGGAGGAGGGGGGGGGGAGGAGGAGGGGGGGGGAGGAGGAGGGGGGGGAGGAGGAGGGGGGGGAGGAGGAGGGGGGGAGGAGGAGGGGGGGAGGAGGAGGAGGAGGGGGGGAGGAGGAGGAGGGGGGGGAGGAGGAGGGGGGGGAGGAGGGGGGAGGGGGGGAGGAGGGGGGAGGGGGGGAGGAGGAGGGGAGGGAGGAGGGGGGGAGGGAGGGGAGGGGGGAGGAGGGAGGGAGGAGAGTGGAGGGAGGCGGGGGGGAGGATAAGGGGGGGTTGAGGGGGATGGAGTGTTGGGAAGGGGGGAGGGAGGGGAGAGGATGGAGGGGGAGGGGGGAGGAGGGGGGATGGGGGGAGAGGGGAGGGGGGGGAGGAGAGATTTGGACCCACTTGGTCTAGTAGTATTATAAAAATAAATATTATAAATGATTATAAATAAATGGACTGCTTGTTGCTGTTGTTATACTATTCCATCACTCTAAAATACTAGGTAAACATTCCTCAAAGCGAGTGAGGGAGCACTGTACTCATTTAATTAATAAAGTGCCATTTAGGTGGACTCGGAAGATCCCTTTGCACATTGCACAATGAAAAGGAAGAGAGATGTATCACTGAAATGCAGCCAACATCACACAGCCAATATCAGCAATATTGATTTTCTGGTCAAAGCAACATTGCTATTCATGAGAAATTCTGTGTCTAAATTGTCTGTGGCATTTCCCACAATTAATTCATTGGCCATAATCGTTATTTTCCCCTCTGGAGAAAACATGGAAGATCTTACTATTCACTTTGCACCACTGCAATTCCAGGCGAAGACGGAGAAATAATATCAAAAAGAACATGTTGCAGCCAGCGGAGCTCAGAGTGCCCATCCATACTCCACAACTGAGCTTGGGCAAGTGACCAGAATTCTATTATTAGGAGCAGGCAGCACATGTCAGATTTAGGCCACTGGGGTCAGGGTTTAAAGGAGAAACTGCAGGTCTCCTGGCTGAGGGGGGAGGGGAGGTGGAGGGAGGGGGGAAGGGAGGGGGGAAGGAAGGAGAGGGAGGGGAGGAGGAAGGAGGGGGAGGGGAGGTGGAAGGATGGGGAGGGGAGGTGGGGGAAGGGAGGTGGAGGGGGGAGGTGGAAGGAGGGGAGATGGAAGGAGGGGAGGGGAGGGGGAAGGAGGGGGGAGGGGAGGTGGAAGGAGGGGGGAGGGGAGGTGGAAGGAGGGGGGAGGGGAGGGGGAAGGAGGGGGGAGGGGAGGGGGAAGGAGGGGGAGGGGAGGTGGAAGGAGGGGAGGGAAGAAGGGGGAGGAGGTGGAAGGAGGGGGTAGTGGAGGTGGAAGGAGAGGGGAGGGGAAAGGAGGGGGAGGGGAGGGAAGGGAAGCGATGGAAGGGGAGGGAAGGAAGGAGGGGGAGGGAAGAAGGGGGGGTGGGAAGAAGGGGGGGAGGGAAGAAGGGGAGGGGAGAGAAGGAGGGGGAGGGAAGAAGGGGGAGGGAAGAAGGTTGGGAGGGAAGGAGGGTGGAGGGAAGGAGTGGGAAGGAGGGGGGAGGGGAGGGGAGGGAAGGAGGGGGGAGGGGAGGGGAGGGAAGGAGGGGGGAGGGGAGGAGGGGGTGGACCGGTGCTCTGGTTTCCTCATGCACTCCAAAGACATACAGCTCAGTAGGTCAATTGGCTTCAGTAAGTTGTAAAATTGCCCCCAGTATGTAGGGGTGAACATTGGTTGGTACGGCCTTAGTGGGCCGGATGGTCTGCTTCCACACTGTATCTCTAAAGTCTAAAAGAAGAAGAGAGAAAGAAGAGAGCGAGGAAGGGAGAGGGAGTGGGCTTCCTCCATCCGAGCTGTGTTCCTCTGTCACAGGTAGGAGGAAGACTGGGCCACTGGGACAGACCCAAGGCCACCAGCGCCACCATGTGTAGCAAACAAAAACTGCAGATGCTGGTACAAATCGAAGGTAGACACAAAACGCTGGAGTAACTCAGCGGGTCAGGCAGCATCTCTGGAGAACATGGATAGGTGACGTTTCGAGTCGAGACCCTTCTTCAGACTGATGTCAGGGAGGGGGCGGGACAAAGATAGGATGCGGTTGGAGACAGGAAGACAGTGGGAGAACTGGGAAGGGTGAGGGGAAGAGAGGGACAGAGGAACTATCTGAAGTTAGAGAAGTCAATGTTCATACCGCTGGGCTGCAAGCTGCCCAAGCGAAATATGAGGTGCTGTTCCTCCAATTTGCGCTGGGCCTCACTCTGACACTGGAGGAGGCCCAGGACATGTGGTGAACACTGGGCTGCAGGAAAGAACCCCTAGACAGCCAGAGTTTGTACCCGAGGCTAAAACTGCATGGCTGGGGCAGGCCTGAGAAGCCAGAACCTCTTCATCCCCTAGACAACGAGGGAACGCACACACACACACTCCCCCACACACACACAGACACTCCCACACACACACATGCACACACACTCCCCCACGCACACGCACACGCACGCACGCACACACGCACGCACGCACGCACGCACGCACACACGCATACGCACGCACACACGCACACGCACACGCACACACATGCACGCACGCACGCACGCACACACGCACACACGCACGCACACACGCACGCACACACGCACACTCCCCCATGCACAGACACTCCCACACACACACGCATGCACACACACGCACACGCACTCCCCCACACAAGCACGCACACGCACGCACTCCCCCACGCACGCACACACGCACGCACACACACACACACGCACGCACGCACACAAGCAAGCGCACACACACACACTCCCCCACACATGCACACTCTCCCACACACACGCGCACACACACGCACTCTCCCACACACACGCAAGCAACGCACGCACACGCGAGCGCACACACACATTCCCACACACACATGCATGCACACACAGGCAAAGACTGGCCGCCAGGATAATGCAGAAATTGCCAGTGTCGTCTCTACAGGCCAAAAGCTAAGCTACAAGGAAGAAACCTGTACCATCAGCCACTCCTCTCGAGGCAAGGACGAACTGCAGGAAGAAGCCTGAAAATGCCGTGTCTCCTTCTTTGAAGATCAGGGCTCATTGGGGACCACATTGAAACGTACAGAATAGTGAAAGGCCTGGATGTGGAGAGGATGTTTCCACTGGTGCGAGAGTCTAAGACTGGAAGTCTTACCCTTAAAATCAAAGGACGTTCTTTTAAGAAGGAGAGGAAGAGAAATTTCTTTTGTCAGAGGGTGGTGAATCTGTTGAATTCTTTGCCACAGAAGGCTGTGGAGGCCAAGTCAGTAGATATTTTTGAGGCAGAGATAGAAATAAGATTCTTGATTAGTACAGGTGTCGGGGGTTATGGGCAGAATGCAGGAGAATGGGGTTAGAAGGGAGAGATAGATCAGCCATGATTGAATGGTGGAGTAGACTTGATGGGCCAAACGGCCTAATTCTATTCCCATCACTGATGAGCTTATGACTAAGCTGCTGGGACAAGGCTGAGATTGCCAACGTCATGTGTCCTGGACTGTCCTACCACCGTAAATAGAATAAACCATGTGAGTTCACCCTACAGCATGTGTTGATGTGGTCACTGTCAAACTCGGCAACATCATCGCCTGACACCACAGCGAGGTGTTGCACTTTGGGAAGTCAAACCACGGCAAGATCTTTACAGAGAATCGGGCAACATCTCTGGACAAAAGGAATAGGTAACATTTCTTCAGCCTGAAAGGTACAGGTGGAGGGAAGAAACTGAAGACGTTTCCTCTCCTCCATGACCCCCCCCCACCCTCAAATTTATCTTTGAGTCTGAAGAAGGAGTCTGCTATGAGGTTGCAGGGTGACTTGGACAGGTTGTGTGAGTGGGCGGATGCATGGCAGATGCAGTTTAATATGGATAAGTGTGAGGTTATCCACTTTGGTGGTAAGAATAGGAAGGCAGAGTATTATCTGAATGGTGTCAAGTTAGGAAAAGGGGACGTACAACGAGATCTGGGTGTCCTAGTGCATCAGTCACTGAAAGGAAGCATGCAGATACAGCAGGCAGTGAAGAAAGCCAATGGAATGTTGGCCTTCATAACAAGAGGAGTTGAGTATAGGAGCAAAGAGGTCCTTCTGCAGTTGTACAGGGCCCTAGTGAGACCGCACCTGGAGTACTGTATGCAGTTTTGGTCTCCAAATTTGAGGAAGGATATTCTTGCTATTGAGGGCGTGCAGCGTAGGTTCACTAGGTTAATTCCCGGAATGGCGGGGACTGTCGTATGTTGAACGACTGGAGCGACTAGGCTTGTATACACTGGAATTTAGAAGGATGAGAGGGGATCTTATCGAAACGTAAGGATAGCGGGGTCAGGGGGTATGGGGAGAAGGCAAGAACGGGGTACTGATTGAGAATGATCAGCCATGATCACATTGAATGGCGGTGCTGGCTCGAAGGGCCGAATAGCCTCCTCCTGCACCTATTGTCTATTGTCTATTAACCCAAAGTGGCACCTATTCCTTTTCTCCTGAGATGCAGCCTGCCCGCTGTTACTCCAGCATTTTGTGTCTACCTTCTGTGTAAAGCAGCATTTGCTATTCCTTTACACTGAACGGCAGAGCTCTAGGGAATGTTGCAGAGCAGAGGGATCGAGGAGTGCAGGTAGGCAGTTCTTTGAAAGTGGCATTTTAGGTAGATAGGGTGGTCAAAAAGGCTGTAGGCACATTGTCCTTCATCAGTCAGGGTATTGAGTATACAAGATAAGCCACAAAGCGCTCGAGTGCCTCAGCGGGTCAGGCTGCATCTCTGGAGAAAAAGAATGGGTGACGTTTCGGGTCGGATTCCTTCTTCGGAGTGAAAGCAGGGGAGGAGGCGAGAGAAAGTCAGAACAAATCAAGGTCAGTAACGGATGACCAAGGAAGGTTGGAGCCCATAACAGGCCGTCATTGGCTGAGGAAGAGGTGATACCAAGAGGATACAGGGATGTCAACAGTGGAACTGGTAGGATGACTAAGGAGTGGCGGGGGGGGGGAAGAAAAGGAATGCAGGGGTAACTTGATAACAGAGAAATCAATGTTCGTACCGCTGGGCTGTAAACTGTCCTGGTGAAATATGAGGTGCTGCTCGTCCAATTTGCCTGTGGATTCACTCCAACAGTGGAGGAGGCCCAGGATAGAAAAGTCAGTATGAATATGGGAATGGGAATGGGAAGGGGAGTTAAAATGTTTGGCAACTGGGAGATCGCGTAGGCCAATTGAGTATATAGGTTGGTAATGTACCAGCATCTGCAGTTATTTTCTTATAGGTTGGTAATGTTATGTTTCAGTTGCACAAGACATTGGCGAGGCCAAATTTGGAGGATTGTGTTCAGTTTTGGTCACCCTGCTGTAGGAAGGATGTGATGAAGCTGGAAGGAGCACAGAGCTGAGCTATGAGGATGTTCCAGGCCGTGAGGGCATGAGCTATCGAGAGAGTGTGCAGGAAGGAACTGCAGATGCTGGTCGTCTGCAGAGCCCAGAGGACCATTGGGACACAGCTGCCGGCCCTGGAGGACATCTACAAGGCACGCTGCCTCAGGAAAGCCACCAGCATCTACAAGGACCCCACCCACCCGTGGCACCGTCTGTTTGAACCACTTCCATCTGGCAGACGTTACAAGGCCTTCTACGCCCGCACCTCCAGACTAAGGAACAGCTTCATCCCCAGAGCTATGGCTGCTGTGAATCGGTCCTGCTGAGAGCCCACCATGATATGTCTCTGCCCCCAGGGTCATCTGGCACAACTTTTTTTTTAAAGGGAGGGAGAGAGAAAACGGGGAATTATAGACCAGTTAGCCTAACATCGGTAGTGGGGAAAATGCTAGAGTCAGTTATTAAAGATGTGATAGCATTACATTTGGAAAGTGGTGAAATCATCAGACAAAGTCAGCATGGATTTACAAAAGGCAAATCATGTCTGACGAATCTTATAGAATTTTTCGAGGATGTAACTAGTAGAGTGGATAAGGGAGAACCAGTCGATGTGTTATATCTGGACTTTCAGAAGGCCTTCGACAAGGTCCCACATAGGAGATTGGTGTACAAACTTAAAGCACACGGTATTGAGGGTTCAGTGTTGAGGTGGATAGAAAATTGGTTGGCTGACAGGAAGCAAAGAGTAGGAATAAACGGGTCCTTTTCGGAATGGCAGGCAGTGACTAGTGGGGTACCGCAAGGCTCAGTGCTGGGACCCCAGTTATTTACAGTGTATATTAATGATTTGGATGAGGGAATTGAATGCAATATCTCTAAGTTTGCGGATGACACGAAGCTGGGTGGCAGTGTTAGCTGCGAGGAGGATGCTAGGAGGCTGCAGAGTGACTTGGATAGATTAGGCGAGTGGGCAAATGCATGGCAGATGCAATATAATGTGGATAAATGTGAGGTTATCCACTTTGGCGGCAAGAACAGGAAAGCAGAGTATTACCTGAATGGTGACCGATTGGGAGAAGGGGAGATGCAACGTGACCTGGGTGTCATGATGCACTAGTTATTGAAAGCAAGCGTGCAGGTGCAGCAGGCAGTGAAGAAAGTGAATGGGATGTTGGCATTCATAGCAAGAGGATTTGAGTTTAGGAGCAGGGAGGTTCTGCTGCAGTTGTACAGGGCCTTGGTGAGACCGCACCTGGAGTATTGTGTGCAGTTTTGGTCTCCTAACCTGAGGAAAGACGTTCTTGCCTTAGAGGGAGTACAGAGAAGGTTCACCAGATTGATCCCTGGGATGGCGGGACTTGCATATGAGGAAAGACTGGATAGACTGGGCTTGTACTCGCTGGAATTTAGAAGACTGAGGGGGGATCTTATAGAAACATATAAAATTCTTAAGGGCTTGGAGAGGCTAGATGCGGGAAGATTGTTCCCGATGTTGGGGGAGTCCAGAACCAGGGGTCACAGCTTAAGGATAAGGGGGAAGTCTTTTAGGACCGAGATGAGAAAACATTTCTTCACACAGAGAGTGGTGAGTCTGTGGAATTCTCTGCCACAGAAGGTAGTTGAGGCCAGTTCATTGGCTATATTTAAGAGGGAGTTAGATGTGGCCCTTGTGGCTAAAGGGATCAGGGGGTATGGAGAGAAGGCAGGTACAGGTTACTGAGCTGGATGATCAGCCATGATCATATTGAATGGCGGTGCAGGCTCGAAGGGCCAAATGGCCTACTCCTGCACCTATTTTCTATGTTTCTATGTTTCTAACTAACCCCTGCATGAACCTTTTTTGCACTTTACCTCGTTCCCCCTATTTCTTTTTCCATTCCCCCCCCTTTGTTGTTTACATGTTCGCCGTGATTTATTTAAATATGTCTCGTTGTACTTGTACAATGGCAATAAAGGGTATTGTATTAAACCGAAGATCAACACAAAATGCTGGAGTAACTCAGCGGGACAGGCAGCATCTCAGGCGACGTTGCGGGTCGAGCTATAGAGAGAGTTTGGGCAAGCTAGGACTTTAATCCTTGGAGTTTAGGCGGATGAGGGGTGATCTTATAGAGGTGTATAAGATCACGAGGGGAATAGAACCTCTGATCTGTGATTTGCTAAGCCTTGACCATTATCAAGCACTTCTGTTCCTTGGATTAAGAACCTGTACCAAATTGAGTAATGAAGTTCTTACCAGGCCCGACACGGCAGCAGTTGCGGTCGCGATGGCAGGAATGATTCGCCCGGCGATCCTCTTTGTCTTTAACCTGTCTGCTGTTTCAATGTTGTACATCTTTGCTCGTATGTTGGAAGCTGCTGTTATAAAGTCAATATGGCCGTTCGTGTCGTTGTCTTTTTCAAAGGAGACTGGCATCATGTAGAGATGACCTAGCACGCAAGGGCCAAAACATGTTCATCAGATTGATCTTTCTGCTCATAATGCTAAAATCTGAAAGCTTATTCCCTTCCCAAACTTCTCCCAATGAATTTGCCTCTGACTTGTCCTGGATTGACTACTTCAATATCATTGTTATCTCATCCAACTGATCATTGATCTTGGAGAAGCCAGGACGGCTGCCAATTTGGACATCATTCCTGTCCTCATCTTCGTCTCACATAATTAGGGGTGTCATTAATGGAAGTGACCAAATAGAGAAAATCACAAGCACTGACAACAAAAAGCAAATTGTTCCCTCCACCCCAAACTCTGGGTCTTCACTGGAGCAATGCAGTCAAAGCAATCTACCTCTGCACGGTGGCGCAGCGGTAGAGTTGCTGCCCTGGTGAAATATGAGGTGCTGTTCCTCCAATTTCCGGTGGGCCTCACTATGGCACTGGAGGAGGCCCATGACAGAAAGGTCAGACTGGGAGTGGGAGGGGGAGTTGAAGTGCTCAGCCACCGGGAGATCAGGTTGGTTCTTAGCACAAAATGCTGGAGTAACTCAGCAGTCTTAGCACAAAATGCTGGAGTAACTCACCTTATTAAGAGTCATACAACAGGCCCTTCGGCCCAACTTGCTCATAATGACCAACATGCCCGATCTTCACTAGTTCCCACCTGACCACTCTACTCTAAATGTGGCCTCACTAATGTCTTGTCCCACACTAATGTCACCTGCCGAACCGATCCAGATCCTGCTGTAATTTTTAAAAAACCCATCTTTGCTATTTACAATACCACCCACTTTAGTGTCATCTGCAAACTTAAAATTTGTAAGATCATGCCCCTCATGATCTTATCAACTTCAATAAGGGCACCACTCAGATACCCAAAGATAACAGTCCCAGTCTAGTTTTTTAGTTCAGAGCTTCACCGTAGAAACAGGCCATTCGGCCCTTCGAGTCTGCGCCGACCTGCACACTGTTTCAACGCACTGAGGACAATTTACAGAAGCCAATTAGCCGACAAACCTGCATGTCTTTGGAATGTGGGAGTAAACCGGAGCACCTGGAGAAAACCCGCGCAGGTCACGGGGAGAACGTACAAACTCCGAACAGACAGCGCCCGTAGTCAGGATTGAACCCGGGTCTCTGGCGCTGTGAGGCAGCAACTCTACCACTGCGCCACTGCATCTATCTACATGCAAGCCCAGCTAACATCCTTGAGAATCTCTGCTGCACCCTTTCCAACTGAATGATATCCTTCCTATCGGTGGATGATCAGATCTGCAGACTTACTCTAAGTTGGGTTTGCCAACGACTGCTGCAGATGCATCATGATAGCCCAATACTTGTACTCATGATATCCCAAAATGTGTACTCAATACCCTTCCCAACGAAGGCAAGCCAACAGCCTTCTTCACCGCACAGTCCAGAACAAGGGGCCACAGTTTAAGAATAAGGGGTAGGCCATTTAGAACGGAGATGAGGAAAAACCTTTTTCAGTCAGAGAGTTGTGAATCTGTGGAATTCTCTGCCTCAGTGGAGGCCAATTCTCTGAATGCATTCAAGAGAGAGCTAGATAGAGCTCTTAAGGATAGCGGAGTCAGGGAGTATGGGGAGAAGGCAGGAACGGGGTACAGATTTAGAATGATCAGCCATGATCACATTGAATGGCGGTGCTGGCTCGAAGGGCCGAATGGCCTCCTCCTGCACCTATTGTCCATCCGACTGGCTACTTTCAGGGAACCATGCACCTCTACTCCCAGCTCTATCCGTTCTGCAACACCTTCCAGGGCTCAACCATTCACTGGGAAAAGAATCCTGCCTTTATTTCGACACGCCAATGTGCAACATCTCACACTTGTTAAGAGTTAAATTCCACTCGCATTTTCTTGTCTCACCTTTCCAACTGATCTAAATCCTATTGTAAACCCGGATAAGCTTCCCCTCGATATCGACACAAGATGGACACAAACAGCGGGCCGGGCAGCATCTCTGCAGAGAAGGAATGAACTGCCCATTGCTTCTCTCCAGAGATGCTGCCTGTACCGCTGAGTCGCTCCAGCATTTTGTGTCTAACGTCGGTGTAAACACCAGCATCTGCAGTTCCTTCCAACACATTTCCCCTGGATATCCTTGGCTTGGGAAGGGTGAGGGGTAAGGCTAAACTGGGGGATTATATTAGGTGCAGTTGAAAGCCTTTAACACACATGCAATTGCGGGCAAACTCAAGGAAAAACAAAATCATTTTCAACACACAAATTGATTGCTTGGAAGACGCCACTCACCTTTAGTTGCCACTCACAGTCGCCACTTACTTTTGAAGGCAGAGATAGAGAGATTCTTGATCAGTACGGGTGTCAGGGGAGAAGGCAGGAGAATGGGGTTAAGAGCAATAAAAATAAACAATAACACACACAATCATAAACCAACACCAAACAAAAAGAAACATCCATCACAGTGAGGAGGTGACTGGAGGAGACTCACTGTGATGGATGTTTCTGTTTGTTTGGTGTTGGTTTGTGATTGTGTGTGTTATTGCTTATTTTTATTGCTCTTATTGTTGGACTGTGGGTAATCTTTCATTTCACTGCACATTTATGTGTATGTGACAAATAAACTTGACTATTGACTATAAGACAGATCAGCCATGATTGAATGGCGGAGTAGACTTGATGGGCCGAACGGCCCAATTATACTATCACTTACGACCTCGAAAATATCACAAAATGCTGAAGTAACTCAGCGGGTCAGGCAGCATCTCTGGAGAGAAGGAATGGGTGATGTTTTGGGTCGAGACCCTTCTTCAGACTGATGTCGGGGTGGGGGGGGCGGGACAAAGAAAGGACGTAGGTGGAGACTGGAAGACAGTGTGGGAACTGGGAAGGGGGAGGGGAAGAGAGGGACAGAGGAGCTATCAAAGGTTAGAGAAGTCATTGTTCGTAGTGCTGGGCTGTCAGATGCCTATCAGTTATGACCTCATGACTTTGTTGCCACTCACCTTGACTTGCCAATCCTGCTCTTCGGGCTTGGTTTAACAAGTCAATGGCCACCCTTTCCTCTTCGCTGCTCACAGCAAGCTTCGCCTGGTCAGCTTTCTTGACATTCTCATCAGTTTCGATTTGCTACAAAGAAACATTGGTGGTTTTTCTCATGTTAACAAAACAACAAAAACTCAATTAAAAAAATATATACAAATGTATTTACAAGCACTGTACCTCTCCTTGAGATCACTGGTTGGGGCAGTTGAGTATAAAAATCAGAAAGTCTTGATGCAGCTTTATCTAATTTTGGTAAGGCCACGTTTGGAGCTTTGCTTTTGGTTTAAAGTTTGACAAGCAAGTCAACGCTGTGGTAAAAGCCAGCTTCTTCCAGCTTCGTACCATAGCTAAAATCAAACCATTCCTCCAATTTGATGACATTTTAAAAATCATCCACGCATTCATCTCCTCCCGCCTAGACTACTGCAACTCCCTATACACTGGGATCAGCCAATCATCCCTGTCCCGCCTGCAATTGGTCCAAAATGCCGCAGCGAGACTCCTGACGGGTACCCGTAAAACGGACCACATCACCCCGATTCTGGCCTCTCTCCACTGGCTCCCAGTACAGTACAGAATCAACCTCAAGCTCCTCCTATTCACATACAAAGCCCTAAACGGGCTGCCCCTCCCCCCCCCATATCAAAAATCTTCTAACCCACCACTCTATCTCCAGGTCCCTCAGGTCGGCCGACTTGGGGCTACTCACTATCCCGCGGTTTAGGCTTAAGCTCAGGGGTGACTGCGCTTTTGCGGTTGCAGCTCCTAGACTGTGGAACAGCATCCCTCTCCCCATCAGAACTGCCCCCTCCATCGACACCATTAAGTCCAGGCTCAAAACCTATTTCTACTCCCTAGCGTTTGAGGCCCTCTGAGGGGGCGCTGTGAACTGTTTATGTATGTGCTGTTATGTTTGTGTGCCATTGTATGTTCGTTTCTTAGTACCTGAACTGATGTACAGCACTTTGCTCAACGTGGGTTGTTTTTGAATGTGCTATACAAATAAAATTGACTTGACTTGACTTGGTTGCCTCGTTCCAGTAAAGATGTGGAGGCTTTGGAAAGGATGCAGAGGAGGATTAACAGAATGATGCCTGGATGAGAGAGGATTAACTGTAGGGAGAGATTGGATCGTTTTCTCTGGAACATCAGAGGTCGCGGGGTGACCCGATAGAAAGATATTAATTATGAGGCATAGATTGGTTAGACACTTATTTCTTCTTCTTCTTCTTCTTCTTAAGCCCTTTGCTCCTCTAGGGAGCATGGGCCATTGACAAATGTCGTCCACCTCACTCGGTTGTTGGCGGTTCTTTCCAGATCTCCCCAGTTGAGCCCACTCCCACACATTTCTGCCCGGACACCTCTTTTCCAGCTGTTCCTGGAGCCACCTCTTTTCCTTTTTCCTTGTGGGTTCCATTTCAGGGTTTGCCGGGTGATGTTTGTGGCAGGTTTTCTGAGGGTGTGTCCAATCCAACTCCATTTTCCCCTTCGAATTTGTAAGTCAATGGGATCCTGGCTTGTTCTTTTTCACAGGTCCGCATTGCTTACTTTGTCTCCCCACCAGATGTTTAGTATTGTCCTGAGACAGGTGTTGATGAATGTTTGCAGCCTGTTTGTGTGTTTTGTTGTTTCCCATGTCTCTGATCCATACAGCATCACCTGCTTCACATACGAGTTAAAGATGCATATCTTGGTGTTGACTGAGATGTGTTTTGAGCTCCAGAGCTTCCTGAGCATGTTAAACACCACCCCAGGGGCTGTAGATGATTCTGTTAGGCATTATGGAAGGTATCACAAAATGCTGGAGTAACTCAGCAGGTCAGGCAGCATCTCGAGAGAAGGAATGGGTGACGTTTCGGGTCGAGGCCCTTCTTCAGAGTTTACAAGCAGATGAATTAGAAGGGGCAGCATGCCATTTGACTCCTCAAACCCTGTAATCCAGAGCAGCATTCTGATACATTTGCTCTGCACCCTCTCCAAAGCTTCCACATCCCTCCTGAAACGGGAGGACAAGAGCTACACGCAATACTCCAAGTGCGACCTAGACAAAGTTTTATCGAGCTGCATCTTCACTTGATGACTCCTACACTCAATGGCCTGAGCAATAATGGCAAGCAAACCATACGCTTTCTTTACCACCCTATCAACATGTGCTGCCACCTTCACTGGGCTGTGAACTTGGACTCTGAGATCCTTCTGCACATCAGTGCTGTTAAGGATTTTGTCATTAGACAATAGACAATAGGTGCAGGAGGAGGCCATTCAGCCCTTTGAGCCAGCACCACCATTCAAAGCTGATCATTCTCAATCAGTACCCCGTTCCTGCCTTCTCCCCATACCCCCTGACTCCGCTATCCTTAAGAGCTCTATCTAGCTCTCTCTTGAATGCATTCAGAGAATTGGCCTCCACTGCCTTCTGAGGCAGAGAATTCCACAGATTCACAACTCTCTGACTGAAAAAGTTTTTCCTCATCTCCGTTCTAAATGGCCTGGTTCTGGACTCCCCCAACATTGGGAACATGTTTCCTGCCTCTAACGTGTCCAACCCCTTAATAATCTTATATGTTTCGATAAGATCCCCTCTCATCCTTCTAAATTCCAGTGTATACAAGCCTAGTCGCTCAAGTCTTTCAACATATGACAGTCCCGCCATTCCGGGAATCAACCTAGTAAACCTACGCTGCACGCCCTCAATAGCAATATCCTTCCTCAAATTTGGAGACCAAAACTGCACACAGTACTCCAGGTGCAGTCTCACTAGGGCCCTGTACAACTGCAGAAGGACCTCTTTGCTCCTATACTCAACTCCTCTTGTTATGAAGGCCAACATTCCATTGGCTTTCTTCACTGCCTGCTGTACCTGCATGCTTCCTTTCAGTGATCTTATAGAGGTATACAAAATCATGAGAGGAATAAATCAGGTAGAGAAGGATGAAAGAGAGAGAAATGGGCCACTTGGCCATCGAGTCATTGCCATTGCTCTTGGCAATAACATCAATCCCATTCCTCCACATAGGTTGCTGTTTACTGGAGCACCTGGGGGGGCATCCTGTACGGTCACAAGCTCCACACAGATAGTACCGGAGGTTCGAGTCAAACCGAGATTGCTGGAGCAGAGAGGAGGCAGCAGCATCATTGTGCTGGCTGTTAACAGAACCATCAAATCTACTTCACTATGCACGATTGTAGTAATGCTGCTATATAGACTCTTTCCTTTTTTTTAAAACAATGTGATGAAACAAAAAAGCCCTCATTTCATACGCGTTGATTAAATGTGCTAAAACAATGCCGTGGTGCAAGACAAAGTGTCAAGCACTAACAGTGCTGATAGTAGGAGAAAAAACAACTGCAGATGCTGGTTTAAATCGAAGGTAGACACAAAATGCTGGAGTAACTCAGCGGGTCAGGCAGCATCTCGGGAGAGAAGGAATGGGTGCCGTTTCGGGTCGAGACCCTTCTTTTGACTGAAGAAGGGTCTCGTTCCGAAACGCCACCCATTCCTTCTATCCCGAGATGCTGCCTGACCCGCTGAGTTACTCCAACATTTTGTGTCTATGGTGTTGATAGCCGTCGTCACCAAATATGACTTTGTCCTGTTAATTACTCACTTTTGCAGATGGTGTGAATTTTGGAACCTTCACTTCAGATAAGAGCTGGGAAACACTTTCTTTAGATATATCCTGCAAAACATCAAATCAATTCACCAATAATTGGGGTTTACATTTGCTGGTGTGACACAAACCAATTCACAGGTGAAGTAAACTATTTTTTACTTTACTATTAATGTAAAAGGTAGGACAGATTCATGGCCCAATTGAGCTGAAGGACCAGTTTCCATGCTCAAAAACTCTTTGGCTCCAGATTGATAGCAGACGATAAACTCCACAATTAGATCATTTATTGATTATTGCAGGAATAGGAACCCAGATGCTTGCTCGAATGACGATCTCAATTCCCACCATAAATTATATTGAGTGTTATCAATATATGTGAATCAAAATACGTGAAAGGTCCGAAGAAGGGTCTCGACCCAAAATGTCACCCATTCCTTCTCTCCAGAGTTACTCCAGCATTTTGTGTCTCTCTTACATGAAACAAATAGTTGGTACTTGTATGTCATGGAGATATACAGCATGGAAACAGGCCCTACGGCCATCTTGTCCACGCGGACCATAGAACAGACACCTCACCACCATGTCCACTTGACTTGCCACTTACAGGGAATCATGCACCTTTACTCTGCGCACCTAACACATGTCAGAGTTAGTTTCCATTTGACATTCCACGGTTCATTTTCCCAACTGATCTAGATCCCATTGTAAACTTAGATATCCTTGAAGAATCCCATTTAAAACCCATTCAGTCAAGTCTCATAGTAGTGGTCTCAGCTGACAGGATTTCCTTGCAAGAATGGGGGTGAGTTAAAAAGATAAGTCTCATAGGTTGGCTAAATCTATATACTAAAACTCTCGTTTGTTTGTTCCTGAACTACAGCCAAAACGGTACACGATAGCACGACAATTTTAGGCCCACCTTATTCATTGTCGCCCCTTTGGTGCTAATGGAAGAAGTTTCATTGAAATCGGAGTTATACTTTTTAAGTTATCCACATTTTAAAGTTTAAATCTATCTCCTAGGGAAGGAAGGGGGAGGAAAGATAAGGGGAATTGAGGGGGATGGAGTGGGGGGATGGAGTGGGGGGAAGGGAAGGGGAGGCGAGAGGAGGGGGAAGGGGGTGGGGAGAGGGGGGTAGGGTGGGAGGGAGGTGGAGGTTTGGGCCCAACGGATCCACTTGGTCTAGTAGCTAATTAACAACTGCCACTAAAAGGAATGAAAGCCTGTGAAGCGGCCAAAATGAGAGCGACCAAATTGGGAGTGGACAGGGTAAAAGTGAGACATTGAGGCCTTGGGCCAAGAGGCTTCAGCGTGAGGAGTCTTCGCCAAAGGTGATTGCCGGTTAAGATTTGGTCTGTCACTTTGTGTTTGTTTCAGAGTGCAACTTGCGCCTGATGTAGATGGGATGGAAGCTCTTGCAGTGGAGTAGATAGAAGTACAGTCGGAGTTCAGTGGATTACATAGAACACTGCAGGCATGAACCCTTCAATAAACAATAGGTGCAGGAGGAGGCCATTCGGCCCTTCGAGCCAGCACCACCATTCAATGTGATCATGGCTGATCATTCTCAATCAGTACCCCGTTCCTGCCTTCTCCCCATACCCCCCTGACTCCGCTATCTTTAAGAGCTCTATCTAGCTCTCTCTTGAATGGGCCCTTTGTTCCACAAAGTTTGTGCCAAACATGATGCCTAGCTAAAATGATCTCATCTGCCTGTTCATGATCCATATAGCTCCATGCCCTGCACTTCCACATGTCTATGTACAAGCCTCCTAATTACCACTATCACACCTGCCTCCATAACCACCCCCTGGCAATTGGTTCCAGGCCACTGCCAGTCTCTGTGTAAAAAAACTTGCCCTCACATCTATTTCCTAAAACTCTCATTTGTTTGTTTGTTTGTTCCTGAACTACAGCCAAAACTGTACACGATAGCGCGACAATTTTAGGCCCACCTTACTCACCGTTGTCCCTTTGGTGCTAATGGAAGAAGTTTCATTGAAATCGGAGTTATATTTTTAAAGTCATTCACATTTTAAAGTTTCCCATTGTATCATATCCTGTATTTCAAGTACTATAAGATCATGGTGTACAGCCAAAATAATGAGATGAAGCAAAAATAAATCAATCTGTTTTTACAAGGAAAAATGTCAGATATGTCCCTGTGTTTTCTGGGCTTTTTTGGTGACATTTTTCAAGCAGGATTTCATCAAATCCTTCGGCTAATTTATAGCAGAAAAATTACATTAATTTTGCAATTAAATAACTCTATATAAGCCAAATTCCGATTATGCTTCTGGTTTTCTGAGGCCCCGTGTTTTTGCAGCAGAACGTGAGAAGCTTTGCGCCTTTGGTCACAAGGTGAAATGTATGATTTAAAAGCAGATTAACCGTTTTTATATTTATTGTTTCTTTTTTTATTGCACATATTTTGTGTTCAACCTTTCCATTGAAATACTTAATAATGAATAGAACTTAAAATCATGAAATAAAAAATCTAGTTTGCTCTCCTATTTTAGCTATGTCTCATGCCGTAGTCCCTCCCTGTTGACTAACGTCGTGAACGCCATTTACCAGCGCTTTCACGGGGTTTTTTTGCGATTTTTTTAAAATTCAAACAACGCGATTATAATGACCCTGGTGTGAACTACGAGCCTTAGGTGTTAGGTGCCGACATTTTGTAAGGGAGCTTAGAAATCAGTAAGTATCCCATATGTCTCGTAAATGACACGGTGGCACAGCGGTAGAGTTGCTGCCTTACAGCGAATACAGCGCAAGAGATCCGGGTTCGATCCCGACTTCGGGCGCTGTCTGTACGGAGTTTGCACGTTCTCCCCGTGACCTGCAAGGGTTTTCCCCGAGATCTTCGGTTTCCTCCCACACTCCAAAGACGTGACAGGTATGTAGGTTAATTGGCTGGGCAAATGTAAAAATTGTCCGTAGTGGGTGTAGGACAGTGTTAATGTGCGGGGATCGCTGGTCGGCGCGGACTAGGTGGGCCAAAAGGGCCTGTTTCCGCGCTGTATCTCTATATCTCTAAACTAAACTTTTTTTCTTGTTTTTTTTCCAAATTTTGAAAATATTAAATTTTGGTCGATAGTGATCACAAATTAGCTCAAAAGGATCATAGGTTGGCCCATTTTTAAAGCTGTGGTGTTTCATTATAATTTAATAACTTTCAAATTTGTCCACCCATGTCACAGGTCGGCACCCTTATTTTCAGAAGCACACATATTCCCTAATTCGCTGGTGCTCTTTTCTTCCTCCTTTAAGGTATTCCTTGTTCCAATGTCTAATTGGTTCTTTATTTTCTGCACATTTCCCTGTGAATTGTCCTGGAATATTTCAGAACATTAAATGCACCATAGAAGGTAGACACAAAATGCCGGAGTAACTCAGCAGGTCAGGCAGCATCTTGGGAGAGAAGGAATGGGTGATGTTTCGGGTCGAGACCCTTCTTCAGACTGACGTCAGGGGAGGGACAAAGATAGGATGTAGTAGAGGACAGTAGGATGTAGTAGGAGCCTTAACCAAACTGTTCTCCCGGTGGCTCAGCACTTCAACTCCCTCTCCCATTCCCAATCTGACCTTTCTGTCCTGGGCCTCCTCCATTGTCAGAGTGAGGCCCAGTGCAAATTGGAGGAACAGCACCTCATATTTCGCTTTGGTAGTTTCCACCCCAGCGGTATGAACATTGACTTCCAACCCAGAAATGCACCATAGAAGTACATACAGATACTCCTGATGTTGAAGATAATCAATCACCTTAATTTGATATTTAAAACCTACCTGTTCTGTATAAGGGATCCTGTAAATAGCTGCAAAGAGTCTTGCTGCACTTGCAATAAAAGTGTAATGCCTAAAATAATGGAAATAAAAACATTTAGAGGTCTGTAAAGAATTATATTGCACCTCAAAATAAAACAGGACATAATTAGCACAAATATTATCATCATGACCAAGGAACAGATTTGATTGAGAAATATTTAAACCATGCATTTATAAATAAACATACTGATTAACAATTGTCCTTATTTAATTTATGGAATATATCCTATGCATCGTACTTGGCAACATTCATTCATTTCAATGGTACTTTAGCAGCAAAATCCATTTTTTTGCATAGTTCAGTAAAAACCCTACTATATATAAGCACAATCATACTTAATTGCAAGTGTAAGAGTGGTAGATACACTGAGGCAGTACACAAGAAGCATCACATTCTTACTTTAGCAAAAGTAAGATATTTATTAATATTTAATCATGTGTAAATACCAATTGAAAGAAAAATTGAGTTTGATTAGAATACACCAATTTTTTGTTTCAGATGTAAGACAAAGCAAGGTAAAAATGATTTTGTGTGATTCCAATGTCCAAAAATAAAAATTAATAATGTCGTAATCATTTTAATGATCATTATGTATCAAATTATCAGTCTTCAAAGTTGATTTCACTATTATACAGGATCGAAAAATGCATCTGGCTGGACTTGTTATATGGTCATATTTTTGTGTGCTGTCCTTTGTTGCAGTTTTAAAACAGTGCTCGGTTTTTAAAGACAGGACTTGTATTTGTGATCAAATTTGTTTACTCTGACAAAAACTCAAGGAAACCAATTGATAAATTCTGGTGGTTACTTACAAATCATCACTTATGTCGAACGGTATTGGACAGGGCGGCCTTTTTGGTGACTGCCAAAATAAGCCTGCAAACATACAATATTTCAATATTTGCGGTACCATAAAACAGCCTGAAAAAACAACTTGATTACAGAACATAGTACAGCACAAGAACATGGCAGCACAGCGGAAGGGTTTGATCCCGACTACGGGCGCTGTCTGTACGGAGTTTGTACGTTCTCCCTGTGACCTGCGTGGGTTTTCTCCGGGAAGCTTCGGTTTCCTCCCACACTCCAAAGACGCGCAGGTTTGTCGGCTAACTGGCTTGGTGTAGATGTACATTGTCCCGAGTGTGTGTGGGATAGTGTGCAGGGATCGCTGGTCGGCACAGACCAGGTGGGGCTGAAGGGCCTGTTTCCACATTGCATCTCTAAACTAAACAGACCCTTTGGCCCACAATGTATGTGCCGAACACAATACAATACAATATATCTTTATTGCCATTGCACAGGGGTACAACGAGATTGGGAATGTGCCTCGCATACGATGCAATAAATCAATTAGCTAGTCAGTATTAATTTAAACAACCCAGTGAAACAAATTAGAAACAGTTTTAAAACAGAATAAAGTGCAAGTAGATCTGTGCCGGTTCACTGTGCGATGTGACCATCCGGCTCAGCAGGACTGGTTCATAGCAGCTATGGCCCTGGGGATGAAGCTGTTCCTGAGTCTGGAGGTGCGGGCGTAGAAGGCCTTGTATCGTCTGCCCGATGGTAGAAGTTCGAACAGACTGTTGCAGGGGTGTGAGGAGTCTTTGTGGATGCTGGTGGCTTTTCTGAGGCATCGTGTGTTGTAGATGCCCTCCAAGGCTGGTCGCTGTGTTCCGATGGTCCTCTGAGCTCTATGGACTCCCTGCTGAAGAGCTTTCCTCTCTGCCTCCGTGCAGCTGAGGTACCAACACTTATCTGCCTGCACATAACCCACATCCCTCTGTTCCTTGCACATCTATATGCCTAATCAAAAGTCTCTTAAATGCCACTCTGCCGGTCCTGAACTTCCATCAACTGCCCTTTAAACGACTCCCACACATCAGATGTGGACTTAACGAATAACAATTACACTCAATGTACTCCCCCTGAGTTTCTGTGCAGCTCTTTACCGACCACGTTTGGGAGCTGGAGCTCTGGCTGGATGACCTCAGGGTCATCCAGGAGAATAGACAATAGACAATAGGTGCAGGAGGAGGCCATTCGGCCCTTCGAGCCAGCACCACCATTCAATGTGATCATGGCTGATCATTCTCAATCAGTACCCCATTCCTGCCTTCCCCCCATACCCCCTGACTCCGCTATCCTTAAGAGCTCTATCTAGCTCTTCTCTTCAGTAAACTGGCCTCCACTGCCTTCTGAGGCAGAGAATTCCACAGATTCACAACTCTCTGACTGAAAAAGTTTTTCCTCATCTCAGTTCTAAATGGCCTACCCCTTATTGTTAAACTATGGCCCCTGGTTCTGGACTCCCCCAACATTGGGAACATGTTTCCTGCCTCTAACGTGTCCAACCCCTTAATAATCTTATACGTTTCGATAAGATGAGAGCTTGTGTAGGAAGGAATTGCAAAAGCCGATTTAAACCGAAGATAGACTACAAAACTCAGCGGCTCAGAAAAAGGTCAGTGAATACAAGCCCAGTCTTTCCAATCTTTCCTCATATGACAGTCCCTCCATCCCAGGGATTAATCTCGTGAACCTTACGCTACACTGCCTCAATAGCAAGGACGTCCTTCCTTATATTAGGAGACCAAAACTTGATGTTTCCAGTAGTGGGAGAATCTAGGACCAGAGGGCACAGCCTCAGAATAACAAGACGTGCCTTTAGAATGGAGATGGCGGAGTTTCTTTAAGTAGGGGGTGGTGGATCTGTGAAAGTCATTGCCATAGAAGGTTGTGAAGGTGGGCGTTGGGTATTATTAAAGTGGAGATTGATAGGTTCTTGATTAGTAAGGGCATCAATGGTTACAGGGAGAATGGTGTTGAGAAGGAAAAACAGATAATCCATGATCAAATGGTAGAGCAGACTTGATGAGTCAATTGGCCTATTTCTGCTGCTGTTTTATTCTCTTACTAGACCAAGTGGACCTGTGGTGCCCAAACCTCTCCTGCATTGATCCAGCACCCTCTCCTTCCCCCTCCCCCTCAACCCCCCTTCCCCCTCCCCCACTCCATCCCCCCTCAACCCCTCCCCCCACTCACCCACACCATCCCCCCTCAACCCCTCCCCCCACTCACCCACGCCATCCCCTCTCAACCCCCTTATCCCCCCTCCCCCCTCTCACCCACCCCATCCCCCCTCACCCCCCTTATCCCCCCTCCTCCCCTCCCCCACTCACCCACTCCATCCCCTTCTCAACCCCCTTCCTCCCCTCCCCCCTCACCCACGCCATCCCCTCTCAACCCCCTTATCCCCCCTCCCCCCACTCACCCACGCTATCCCCTCTCAACCCCCTTCCTCCCCTGCCCCCCTCACCCCCTACATTCCTCCTCAACCCCCTTCCCTCAAACCCCCCTCCCTCACCCACTCCATTCCCCCTCAACCCCCCCAAACCTCTCCTGCATTGGTGTAGCATCCTCCCCTCCCCCACTCCCCCCCTTCCCCTCCTCCCCCCCACTCACCCATTACACCCCCCCCCCCCATAGGCCGCCACTCCCGTCACTCTGGCAGGTCCCGCCCTCGGCGGTCATCGTGGGCCCCCCCTCCTACAATGGCCGTCAATTGGGTGTGTCCCATTGTGAGGTCGAACGTTGAACACGGCCAAAGTCAGTTTAAAAGGTGATTTTTAAACTTTAAAATGTGAGTAACTTTAAAAATATAACACCGATTTCAATGAAACTCCTTCCATTGGGCCAAAAGGGACAACAGTGAGTAAGGTGGGCCTAAAATTGTCGCGCTATCGTGTACCGTTTTGGCTGTAGTTCAGGAACAAACAAACAAACAAGAGTTTTAGGAAATTGATAGACATAGATGATATGAACAGTGTGACTAAAAAGATGTTTACTGGAGCCTTAATCTGATCTTGAAAATTGTCACTTCATGCCAAAACCCAACTGCGAATACCACCTTAAAAAGCAGGGGAACAAATCCACAAACATGAATTAAAATAGCTTGCGTGAAATATCCCCTCCTTGTAATGAGAGGGGCAGGCATTACCAACAATATACTCACTTCCATCTTTTAGTTTGATGTCCAAAGGGAATGAGTGAAGAAGTTGTACAGCCTGGAGGAGGGAGGACAAGAGGTACCATAACTCTTGGGCAGCAGATTACTATATTGATTACTACAGTTTTAGAATCAATCACATTGAACATTAACGCATCAGTGCTCTCTGGCAAGTGACATGTATCCACCAAATTAGTGGTGGTTAGGAAATTCAACAAAGTTAAAGGCGTCTTAAATGGGGCGCTGGGCAAAGGGGAGGTGGGGGAGGGCTAAGGGAGTGGATAAAGACAGGTTAAATGTTATAGTCAGGGAATCACACAACACAATAATAGGCTCTTCAGCCCAACCCATCAACGCTGACTGAGGTGCCTATTTATATTCATCCCTTATTCCTGCATTTGGCCCATATTCCCCTATTCCTTTTCTATCTTATACCTGCCCGAATTCTTTTCAAACATTGCAATCACACCTGCCTTGACTACCTCATCAGGTAGCCTATTCCAAATGCCCACCACCCTTTTTGTGGAAAGACCTGTCGCTCAGATCTTACGAGTCGTGGAGTCTTATAGCATGGAAACAGGCCCTTCGGCCCAACTTGCCAACATGTCCCATCTACACTAGTACCACCTGCCTGCATTTGGCCCATATTCCTCTATACCGGCACGGTGGCGCAGCGGTAGAGTTGCTGCCTTACAGCGAATGCAGCGCCGGAGACTCAGGTTCGATCCTGACTACGGGCGCCGTCTGTACGGAGTTTGTACGTTTTCCCCGTGACCTGCGTGGGTTTTCTCCGAGATCTTCGGTTTCCTCCCACACTCCAAAGACGTACAGGTTTGTAGGTTAATTGACTGGGTAAATGTAAAAATTGTCCCTAGTGGGTGTAGGATAGTGTTAATGTGTGGGGATCGCTGGGCGGCGCGGACACAGTGGGCCGAAGGGCCTGTTTCCGCGCTGTATCTCTAAATCTAAAATCTAAATCTATCCATGAGCTTGTCCAAATGTTTCTTAAACGTTGCGATAGCACCTGCCTCAACTACCTCCTCCAGCAACTCATTCCTTATACCTGCTACCACCCTTTACCTGAAAAAGGTTACTTCTCAGGTTCCTATTAAATCTTTCCCCCCCATCACCTTAAACCTACGCCCTCTGGTTCTTGATTACCCTACTCTGGACAAGAGACTCTGTGCGTTTACCCAATCTATTCTTCTCATGATTTTATACACCTCATCCTCCTGCACTCCAAGGATAGAGTCCCAGCCTACTCAACCTCTCCCTGTAACTCAGGCCCTTAAGTCCAGGCAACATCCTCGCAAATCTTCTCTGCACCCTTTCCTGCTTGGCAATATCTTTCTGATAACATGGCGCCCAAAACTGAGCACACTATTCTTAATGTGGCCTCACCGATGTCTTATATAACTGCAACATGACCTCCGAATATCTATACTCTTAGACTGATGAGGCCAATATGCCGAAAGCCCTTTTGACCACCTTATCTACCTGCGACGCCACTTTCAAAGAACTGTGTACCTGCACTCCTAGATCCCTCTGCTCCATAACACTCCCCAAAGCCCTACCATTCACTGTGTAGGCCCTGCCCATGTTAGACTTCCCAAAATGCAACACCTCATATTTCCCTGCATTCTCAGCCCACCTGGCCAGCAATGAAGATCCCATTGCAATTTTTGACAACCATCTTCATTATCTACAATACCATCCATTTTAGTGTCAACTGCAAACTTGCTAACCATGCCATGTACGTCCTCATCCAATTCATTGATACCGATGACAAACAGTAACGGGCCCAGCACCGAACCCTCAGGCACCCCACTATTCACAGGTCCCCGGTCTGGAAAACAACCTTCCACCATCACCCTCTGCTTCCTTCCATGAAGCCAATATTCAATCCATTCAGCTAACTCTTGGATCCCGTGCGCTCTAACCTTCCAGAGCAGCCTACCATGCACTACAATGTATGCCTCAACAACCAACATGGCAGTGCTTGCAAGACACTCTCCACCCTCTGTGTAAAATGTTGCCCTGCACATCTCCTTTAAACTCCAGCCCTTCTCACCTTAAATCTATACTTTTAAGAGGAGAGCTCTTCAGCGGGTAGTCCACAGAGCTCAGAGGACCATCGGAACACAGCTACCAGCCTTGGAGGGCATCTACAACACACGATGCCTCAGAAAAGCCACCAGCATCCACAAAGACTCTTCACACCCCTGCAATAGTCTGTTCGAAATTCTACCATCGGGCAGACGGTACAAGGCCTTCTACGCCCGCACCTCCAGACTCAGGAACAGCTTCATCCCCAGGGCCATAGCTGCTATGAACCGGTCCTGCTGAGCCGGATGGTCACATCGCACAGTGAACCGGCACAGATCTACTTGCACTTTATTCTGTTTTAAATCTGTTTCAAATTTTGTTTCACTGGGTTGTATAAATCTATACTGACTAGCTAATTCATTTATTGCATCGTATGGAAGTTGCATTCCCAATCCCGTTGTACCCCTGTACAATGACAATAAAGATATATTGTATTGTATTGTATACCTTCCAGTTTTTGATTTTTTCCATCATGGGAAAAAAGGTTCTCACTGTGTATCCTATCTATGCCTCTCATAATTTTATGTACTTCCAGCGTTCCAGAGAAAACAGTCCAAGTCTGTCCAACCTCTCCCTGTAGCTAATACCCCCTAATCCAGGCATCATTCAGATAAACCTCCACTGCATCCTCTCCAAACCTCCACATCATTCCTGTAATGGTGCGACCACAGCTGCACACAATACTCCAAATGCTGTCTCACCATAATCACATCTGTGGAGTCATTTGAGATCCTTGGAACCATCATCTCCAGGGACCTTAAATGGGGGGCCACCATCGACTCCACAGTCAAAAAGGCCCAACAGAGGATGGTGGACACAAAATGCTGGAGTAACTCAGCGGGTCAGGCAGTATCTCGGGAGAGAAGGAATGGATGACGTTTCGGGTCGAGACCCTTCCTCAGACTTCAGTCTGAAGAAGAGTCTCGACCCGAAACGTCACCCATTTCTTCTCTCCCGAGATGCTGCCTGACCCGCTGAGTTACTCCAGCATTTTGTGTCTACCTTCGATTTTAACCAGCATCTGCAGTTTTTTTCCCAACAGAGGATGTACTTCATGCGGCAGCTGAGGAAACACAATCTGCCACAGGCAATGATGGTCCAATTCTATACTACTATCATTGAGTCCGTCCTCACCTTCTCCATCATGGTCTGGTTTGGCTCAGCCACCAAGCACGACATCCGGAGGCTGCAACGGATCGTTCGCACAGCTGAGAAGGTTGTTGGCTGCAACCTTCCCCCCATTGACGAACTGTACACTGCAAGGGCCAGGAAGCGAGCGGGCAAGATCATCTCTGACCCCTCTCACCCTGGCCACAAACTCTTTTAAGCACTTCCCTCTGGAAGGCAACTCCAGACTGTCAAAGCAGCCACAGCCAGACATAAAAACAGCTTTTTTCCGTGAGCAGTAGCTCTACTCAACAACCAAAAGTCTGTAGCCTCTTTTTGCTCTGGTATTTTATTTCACTCACATGTTTAAACTATAATGCTTTATTCTTAATGTTTTAATGTTTTATGCTTTATTCTTAATTGTTTACTGTATGTTTGTGTTGTTACTTGCAAGCGGAGCACCAAGGCACATTCCTGGTATGTGTACATACTTGGCCAATAAACTTGTTCAATTCAATTCAATTCAGTCCTATAAAGCTGCATCATTATTTCCCAACTCATACTCAATGCACCGACGTTTGAATGCACGAATGCCACACGTCTTCTATATCACTCTTTCCACTTGTTTTGCTACTTTCAGGGAGTTATGGATTTGGACCTCCAGCCTGAATATCATTCTTCCACCACAACCCTCTCAAGTCAAGTCAAATCAAGTCAATTTTATTTGTACAGCACATTTAAAAACAACCCACGTTGACCATAACAGCACATACATAACAGCACATAACAGCACATACATAAACAGTTCACAGCGCCCCCTCAGAGGGCCTCAAACGCTAGGGAATAGAAATAGGTTTTGAGCCTGGACTTAAAGGAGTCGATGGAGGGGGCAGTTCTGATGGGGAGAGGGATGCTGTTCCACAGTCTAGGAGCTGCAACCGCAAAAGCGCGGTCACCCCTGAGCTTAAGCCTAGACCGCGGGATAGTCAGTAGCCCCAAGTCGGCCGACCTGAGGGACTTGGGGATAGAGTGGTGGGTTAGATGATTTTTGATATGGGGGGGGGGAGGGAGCAAGCCCGTTTAGGGCTTTGTATGTGAATAGGAGGAGCTTGAAGTTGATTCTGTACCGTACAGGGAGCCAGTGGAGAGAGGCCAGAATCGGGGTGATGTGGTCCCTTTTACGGGTACCCGTCAGGAGTCTCGCTGCGGCGTTTTGGACCAATTGCAGGTGGGACAGGGATGATTGGCTGATCCCAGTGTATAGGGAGTTGCCGTAGTCTAGGCGGGAGGAGATGAATGCGTGGATGATTTTTTCAATGTCGTCAAATTGGAGGAATGGTTTGATTTTAGCTATGGTACGAAGCTGGAAGAAGCTGGCTTTTACCACAGCGTTGACTTGCTTGTCAAACGTTAATGCAGAGTCAAATATCACGCCAAGGTTTTTGACATGCGGTTTGACTAGGGAGGATAGGCTTCCAAGGCTGCCTGTTATCTGACTCTTAATAGGAAGCCAGGTCTGAATCTACATGACCAAGTTACAGCGAATTCCATGCATTTTCACATTTTGGATCAGACCATCATCCAGGACTATATAAAACGCCTCACTAAAATCGGTGTAGACAACATCCAGCACCCTATCCTCAAAAATCACCACCTCAAAAACCTCAATCGGGAGTAAGACGTGACCTGCATGTATAAAGCCATGCTTCACACGCTCTCTTCCAAATGGGAATGAATCCTATCCTGAAGAATCTGCTCCAATATGTCCCTTACCACTGGCATGAAGCTCATAGCCCTCTAATTCCATGGATTCTCTCTGCTCCCCTTCTAAATCAAAGGAACGCAATAGCCACTAGAGAAGATGCAAAAACTTTGTCAAGGCACCTGCAATCTTCTCTCTAGCCTCTCTTAATAACCTGGGATAGATCCCCTCAGGCCCCGGAGATTTCAAGCAAGTCAACGCTGTGGTAAAAGCCAGCTTCTTCCATAATGCATTCCAGGTGCCCCACCATCCTCCCTTTCTTGATCTTAAATTCGCCCAGCATATCGTAATATGGGTGGTCACGGTGGCGCAGCGGTAGAGTTGCTGCCTTACAGCGAATGCAGCGCCGGAAACCCGGGTTCCATCCCGACTACGGGTGCTGTCTGCATGGAGTTTTTCCCCGTGACCTGCGTGGGTTTTCTCCGGGTGCACCGGTTTCCTCCCACACCCCAAAGACGTACAGGTTTGTAGATTAATTGGCTTGGTAAATGTTTTTAAAAAATTGTCCTTAGTGGGCATAGCATAGTGTTAATGTGCGGGAATCGCTGGTCGGTGCGGACCCGGTGGGCCGAAAGGGCCTATTTCCGCACTGTATCTCCAAACTAATCCACACCAATCTCGGTGTCCTCCACTGATCTCTTAACTTACTCTCTTGTTTTGTACTGAATGAGAATGATCAGCCATGATCACATTGAATGGTGGTGCTGGCTCGAAGGGCCGAATGGCCTACTCCTGCACCTATTGTCTATTGTCTATTTGAATGCCTGTATCAACAGCCTTGAGATTTTCTATAATCGGACTCGCCAAAGCCCTGATCCACAGTGCCAGATTAGATGTAACACTTTTCCTACAGCCTCTCCACTCGTCTGCACAGGGAGCAAGATTCTCAGACGTGCCAGACAGGCTCAAGAGCTGAGGGTCGGCCTGGCAATTCTCCACCTCCCTGATGTGCGACAGTATTTGAAGCTGGAGAGCAAAGATACTAGAGGAGCAAGATGGACCACTCCGTCGAAATCGCCTGTACTGAAGTGTACTGTACTGAAGTGTAGTCCGCAAAGGAGCGTAACGTCCGCCATTTTAGTAGGCAAAACCCGCCGTTCGCCTTGCCTCTCACAGTGTTGTGGGGGAACAGTATGTGTGATGACACCTTTAAAATACCTCATCTATCAATTCACAGATTTTTGTTATTTTTCTTTTTAAATGTTTCTGTAAGTTTCTGCCTACTAAAATGGCGCCGTGACCTACTGCGGTTTTTAGGGTGGAGTGGTCTATCTTGCTCCTCTAGTATCTTTGCTGCTGGAGAGGGTTGTGGTGGAAGGACAACATTCAGGTTGGAGGTCTGTGACCAGTGGAGTTCTGTGGAATTCTGTTTGTGCTATGCGGTCCCAGCACAGATCCCTGCTGTTAGCAAGGTAGTCAAAGTGTTTAGTGGGATATAGATCACCAAGGGACAAGGGTGGAAAAATGGCAGACGGAGCTTAATCCGAGGTGTCACACTTTGGGAGGTCACAGAGAAACATAGAAAATAGGTGCAGGAGGAGGCCATTTGGCCCTTCGAGCCAGCACCGCCATTCATTGTGATCATGGCTGATCATCCACAATCAGTACCCCGTGCCTGCCTTCTCCCCATATCCCTTGATTCCGCTAGCCCCGAGAGCTCTATCTAACTCTTTTAAATTCATCCAGTGAATTGGCATCCACTGCCTTCTGTGGCAGAGAATTCCACAAATTCACAACTCTCTGGGTGAAAATGTTTCTTCTCACCTCAGTTTCAAATGGCCTCCCCTTTATTCTTAGACTGTGTCTCCTGGTTCTGGACTCCCCCAACATTGGGAACATTTTTCCTGCATCTAGCTTGTCCAGTCCTTTTATGTAAGGGGAATAGATACAATCAATTGCATGATTCTTAACAGCATTGATGCACAAAGGGATCTTGGGGTCCAAGCTCATAACTCTCTGAAAGTGACAGCACAAGTAGATAGCGTAGTAAAGTCATTACTTTTTTGGCTGTATTTGGAGTATTGTGTTCAAATTCTGGTGCCCCATTACAGGAGGAACGTGGTGGCTTGGGAAAGTGTATAGAGGAGTTTACAAGAGTGATGCTTGGATTATAGACAATAGACAATCGACAATAGGTGCTGGAGTAGGCCATTCGGCCCTTCGAGCCAGCACCGCCATTCAATGTGATCATGGCTGATCATTCTCAATCAGTACCCCGTTCCTGCCTTCTCCCCATACCCCCTGACTCCGCTATCCTTAAGAGCTCTACCTAGCTCTCTCTTGAATGCATTCAGAGAATTGGCGTCCACTGCCTTCTGAGGCAGAGAATTCCACAGATTCACAACTCTCTGACTGAATTTTTTTTCCTCATCTCCATTCTAAATGGCCTACCCCTTATTCTTAAACTGTGGCCCCTTGTTCTGGACTCCCCCAACATTGGGAACATGTTTCCTGCCTCTAACGTGTCCAACCCCTTAATAATCTTATATGTTTCGATAAGATCCTCTCTCATCCTTTTAAATTCCAGTGTATCCAGGGCGGCACGGTAGCGCAGCGGTAGAGTTGCTGCTTTACAGCGAATGCAGCGCCGGAGACTCAGGTTCGATACTGACTACGGGTGCTGCACTGTAAGGAGTTTGTACGTTCTCCCCGTGACCTGCGTGGGTTTTCTCCGAGATCTTCGGTTTCCTCCCACACTCCAAAGACGTACAGGGTATGTAGGTTAATTGGCTGGGTAAATGTAAAAAATTGTCCCTAGTGGGTGTAGGATAGTGTTAATGTACGGGGATCGCTGGGCGGCACGGACTTGGAGGGCCGAAAAGGCCTGTTTCCGGCTGTATATATATGATATGATGATATGATGATAGTGTACACAAGCCTTGTCGCTCCAGTCTTTCACCATATGACAGTCCCGCCATTCCGGGAATTAACCTAGTAAACCTATGCTGCACGCCCTCAATAGCAATAATATCCTTCCTCAAATTTGGAGACCAAAACTGCACACAGTACTCCAGGTGCAGTCTCAGTAGGGCCCTGTACAACTGCCCTAGATTAAAGGGTACAAGGGGAGAGGTTGGACAGATTTGGATTTTTTTTTTCTCTGGAATGCCAAAGGATGCGGGCAGACCTGATAGAAGTATATAAAAATGTGCGAGGCCTAGATAGGGTGGACAGTCAGAACCTTCGATTTAAACCAGCATCTGCAGTTTTCTTTCCCTACACTTGTATGAAAGGGTCTTTGATGGGCGATGTGGACTCGGTTGGCCAAAGAGCCCATTTCCAAGCTGTATTTCTAAACTAAATCTCTAAACACTATACTCTGCCTCCTATCCTCAAGCCAACTTTGGATCTATTGTGCCAAAACAGCATGGATCCCATGCGTCCTAATTTTCTGGACAAGACTACAATTCAGGCCCGTATTAAAAGCCTTGCTAAAGTCTATGTATGTCAATTTATTCACAAAATGCTGGAGTAACTCAGCAGGTCAGGCAGCATCTCGGGAGAGAAGGAATGGGTGACGTTTCGGGTCGAGACCCTTCTTCAGTCTGAAGAAGGGTCTCGACCCGAAACGTCACCCATTCCTTCTCTCCTGAGATGCTGCCTGACCCGCTGAGTTACTCCAGCATTTTGTGAAATAAAAGTGGAATTAATGTAGGATGCGTGTAAATGGATGTTTGATTGGGAACATGGACTCAGTGGGTCAAAGGGCCCGTTTC
Organism: Rhinoraja longicauda; assembly: GCF_053455715.1. NCBI lineage: Eukaryota > Metazoa > Chordata > Chondrichthyes > Rajiformes > Arhynchobatidae > Rhinoraja > Rhinoraja longicauda. Next base: position 6,411,645 of record NC_135955.1, on the reverse strand, counting down.
CATGCTGTGAATCGCATGATAACGACATTTTCTTTGAAGAATACATTAAAATGGCATAAGTAAATAACTGATGAACAATGTAAAATATTTATTATCTTACCTTGTGATGGAAGTATTTTTCAAATTTTACTCGTGCCAATGACACGCAATGATGCCAGTCTGTAGGCCATCTACTAATTAATTTAATAGCTTGAAATGATCCTTCTAAGCTCTCTCCTTTTTCCATCCGCTGTAAAATACAAAAAAATAACTATTGCAACTTCTCCCATTATAAATTCAGAATTATATATTTTTTTAATCAAATACTCATTGCGACAGAACAGAGCAAAACACGGCACATATTATATCAACTATTTATCCATTTTAATACAATGCATGCCAAACTTAGGCATCTTTAGTTATCAATGCAAAATTGGAAAAAAATTGTAAGTATGTTATTGCAAAGTCCAGTTGCAAGGTTAAGAAATGGTTTAAATGAGTATAAATGGAGTGAATTTATTTCACAAAATGCTGGAGTAACTCAGCAGGTCAGGCAGCATCTCAGGAGAGAAGGAATGGGTGACGTTTCGGGTCGAAACCCTTCTTCAGACTGATGTCAGGGGGGCGAGACAAAGGAAGGATATAGGTGGAAACAGGAAGATAGAGGGAGAACTGGGAAGGGGGAGGGGAAGAGAGGGACAGAGGAACTATCTACAGTTGGAGAAGTCAATGTTCATACCGCTGGGCTGCAAGCTGCCCAAGCGAAATATGAGGTGCTGTTCCTCCAATTTCCGGTGGGCCTCACTAAGGCACTGGAGGAGGCCCATGACAGAAAGGTCAGACTGGGAGTGGGAGGGGGAGTTGAACTGCTCAGCCACCGGGAGATCAGGTTGGTTAAGGCGGACTGAGCGAAGGTGTTGAGCGAAACGATCGCCGAGCCTGCGTTTGGTTTCGCTGATGTAAATGGAGTGAATATTCACTGAACTGACAGGAAAAAAGAACAAAATGTTCTGATCATCTTGGCCCTTAGGCTCCACATTTGCTTTGAGATTTAAAAGAGAAATTGAGCTTTTTAGTTGTAGTTAAATGCTAGTTGTTTTAGTGCAGGTACTCCCCTGGTTAGGATGGTTCGACTTGCGATAGTTTGACTTTGCGATGGTGCAAATGGCAGGGACCCATTGCGAGCCGCCGTTCGCGTTTTCAGTGCATTTCGACTTACAATACTTTCGGTTTCCGATGGGTTTCTCGGGACAGAACCCCATCGGAAGCTGAGGGGCACCTGTGGTTCTTTACTGGTGCTTAAAATATCATCCGTTGGTGAGTGGGCAATCTATGCATGAAATAAAGATAGACACAAAATGCTGGAGTCACTCAGCAGGACAGGCAACATCTCTGGAGAGAAGGAATGGCCGATGTTTTGGGTCGAGACCCTTCATCAGGCCAGTCTTTTGTGTCTATCTTTGGTTTAAACCAGCATCTGCATTTCCTACATATACTATGCATGAATTAATTCAAAGTATTAGCTTGGCTGAGTTAGTAGAAGTGTTACCATTAATTCTAAAGGTGTAACGTCGAGCCAAATATACTTAAATTCATTCTGGTTGACAGCTGCATTGTCTTATTTTGGATAATGCCGAGTTCAGAGGTGGAAGTAGGCATAAGGCACTGCCAACGCTGGTTTACAAAACGATACATTGAAAGTTCCCCTGATTTCCCACTTCTTGTAGCAGAAGCAAACTACTGCCCTAACCACCATCCCTGCTGCACTAAATACCAATGGCAAAGGTTACCATGGATTTTACCTATGTTGTTGGTACCAGCGGTGAAACAAGGAATGAGTTTCTGCTGAGGGAACTTGAGCAGCTAGGAACTAAATTAAAAAGCAGAACCAAAAACATAATGTAAGAAAATAACTGCAGATGCTGGCACAAATCGAAGGTATTTATTTCACAAAATGCTGGAGTAACTCAGCGGGTCAGGCAGCATCTCAGGAGAGAAGGAAAGGGTGACGTTTCAGGTCGAGACCCTTCTTCAGACTAAAGCATTTTGTGAAATAAATACCTTCGATTTGTACCAAAAACATAATAATCTCCGGATTACCACCTGAGCCATGAGCAAATTGGCGTGAGGTTAACAAAATTAAAAAGTGAAGTTTGTGGCTGAGGGATTGGTGTGGGAGAAGTAGGGTTGAATTTGTGGGACAATGGTACCAGTATTGAGGAAGGAGGAAGCTATTCCACTGGGACAGACATCTCCTGAACCTTGCTGGGACCAGGGTCCTGGCAAATCATGCGACTCTAGCAGTAGACAGGGACTTAAACTAATGCTGGGGGTTGGATTCGACAGATTGGGAATGTGTGGATAAAGTTAAAAGGAAGGAGAGGTTACCAAAGTCTCTAGAATGGCAAATAGGACAGGAGGTTTAGAAAGGGACAAGTCTCCAACATCAAGCAGAATGGGGACCCATTTTGAGAAGAGGGGTGGTGAATGGAGAACTGAAGGTGTTGTATCGAAACGCACGCATACACGAAACAAGGTGGATGAGCTTCTTCAGTCTAAAGAAGGGTTTCGACCCGAAACGTCACCCATTCCTTCTCTCCCGAGATGCTGCCTGACCTGCTGAGTTACTCCAGCATTTTGTGAATAAATACCTTCGATTTGTACCAGCATCTGCAGTTATTTTCTTATACTGGATGAGCTTATAGCTCAGTTAGATGTTGGCAGGTACGATGTTGTGGGCATCACAGAGTTTGATCAGCAACACTGCTAGGAAGCCATCACCCCACCAGGACCATTAACTGAAGCTGGATGCAACCATCGCAAGAACTTTATGGAGAAGGGTCACATTACTTGGCATAGCAGAGTTATTAGTTGAAATGTGTGAAAAGCCCGCGAATAATTTGTTTTTAAGATTATCCTGCAACAACAACTGATGACATGCTTATGTTAAGTGATGGAACATCATGACTTTTATGAAAATCTTTCACTTGAACGTTGTACATTACATACTTTTGACATTTTTCACACAGTACATTCTGAAGTGACAAAACAGCTGATTATTCTGGAGCTGACAGTGCCCTGGGAAGAGGGCATGGAAGAAGCTAATGAGAGGAAACACGCAGAGTACCAGGAGCTGGTGGAGATGTGCCGGGACAGAGGCTGGAAGACACGCTATGAACCCGTAGAGGTGGGATGTAGAGGCTTTGCAGGTCGCTCACTCTGCAAAGTCCTCAACCAGGTGGGCATTACGGAGCTGGCAAAGAAGAGGGCCATTCAATCTGCAAGAGAAGCCGCAGAGAAAGCCACTAGGTGGCTTTGGATTAAGAGGGCTGATCAGTGGGCGGTTGCTGCTGGGAGGCAAGTCGGGGCCTGGTCAACCCCCAGCTGGGTCGCCTGGGCGAGGGTATCTGATGTTGTGAGACCCAAAACACCCGATGACCCCAGGGCGGCACGGTGGCGCAGCGGTAGAGTTGCTGCCTTACAGCGAATGCAGCGCCGGAGACTCAGGTTCAATCCTGACTACGGGCGCCGTCTGTACGGAGTTTGCACGTTCTCCCCGTGACCTGCGTGGGTTTTCTCCGAGATCTTCGGTTTCCTCCTGCGCTCCAAAGACGTACAGGTATGTAGGATAATTGACCGGGTAAATGTAAAAATTGTCCCTAGTGTGTGTAGGATAGAGTTAATATGCGGGGATCGCTGGGCGGCGCGGACTCGGTGGGCCGAAGGGCCTGTTTCCGCGCTGTATCTCTAAATCTAAAAAATCTAAGTCACATCACTGAGGATGCATCCCAGCGCATCCAGGAGATGTATCTTTCATATTGAATTATTTAAAAAAACTACAATACAAAATCAATCATTATCCACAAAGCCCGCCGAGTGTCGTACAAATGGAAGTGTGACACTCCTTATTCAAGTGCATTAAATGCAAAGATAATGAGATAGAGAGACAACCGTCTACAAAATAAATTCTGTCTGTTCAGGCATGAACAGTAAAGTCTGGCCTGCACTTTTATATTAGCCAAAATGAACATTAACCCGTCAGTTATCTGATGCCCCTCTGGAAAGCAAGAGTTCCACCAAAATAAAAGTGGTAGGGAATTAGGCCAAGAAGATTTCAAGATCAATTTATTGTCACATGTACCAATTAAGTAAGGTACAGTGAAATTTGAGTGACCATACAGCCATACTAAGTGAAAAGTGACAAGACACACAGCCACATAAAATAACATTTGACATAAACATCCACTGGCTTTACATCCTTCCAAGAATGAGTTTAAACAGGAACCGAGGGAAAGCATATAAAATTCTTAAGAGGATTGGACAGGGTAAATGCAGGAAAAATGTTCCCCATGTTGGGGGAGTCCAGAACCACGGGTCACAGTTTAGGAATAAGGCCATTGAAGACTGAGATGAGGAACAATCCTTTTCACCCAGAGAGTTGTGAATCTGTGGAATTCTCTGCCACAGAAGGCAGTGGAGGCCAATTCACCGGATTTTTTTAAAGAGAGAGTTACTGTAGATTTAGCTCTGAGGGCTAAGGGAATCAAGGGATATGGGGAAAAAGCCGGAGCGGGGTACTGATTGTGGATGATCAGCCATGATCATATTGAATGTCGGAGCTGGCTTGAAGTGCCGAATGGCCTACTCCTGCACCTATTGTCTATGTTTCTATGTGCTGGGTCCTGTCCACAGCTTTTCCATTAGTGACAACAATGACCAGACATGTAAAGCCAGAGCAATAAGTTTAAAAGTAACCAACCACTCCATTCATTAAATGTTCTTTTTTGCAAACCCTCGCAGGGTTTTGGAAAATAGACAATAGACAATAGGTGCAGGAGGAGGCCATTCGGCCCTTTGAGCCAGCACCACCATTCAATGTGATCATGGCTGATCATTCACAAACAGTACCCCGTTCCTGCCCTCTCCCCATACCCCCTGACTCCACTATCATTAAGAGCTCTATCTAGCTCTCTCTTGAAAGTATCCAGAGAATTGGCCTCCACTGCCTTCTGAGGCAGAATATTCCACAGATTCACAGCTCTCTGAGTGAAAAAGTTTTTCCTCATCTCCGTTCTAAATGGCCTGCCCCTTATTCTTAAACTGTAGCCCCTGGTTCTGGACTCCCCCAACATTGGGAACATGTTTCCTGCCTCTAACGTGTCCAATCCCTTAATAATCTTATACGTTTCGATAAGATTCCCTCTCATCCTTCTATAATCCAGTGTATACAAGCCCAGTCGCTCCAGTCTTTCAACATACGACAGTCCCGCCATTTCGGGAATTAACCTAGTAAACCTACGCTGCACGCCCTCAATAGCTAAGAGAAGGTGCACTTAAATGCAGAAAACATACACATTAATAAACACTAAAATTAAAATTTAAGGTTCTCGAGCTTGATCTCACCTTCAGAACGTTATCTACTGATATGTATGTATCCCAGAACTTGTTGTACATTGCCGGTTTGCATGAAAAGGAGCTTTCAAACTGGAATAAGAAATGGAATAAAAATTTCTGTTAGAATGAATTTGCTGTTAAAAAATGCTCTTGAAACTGTAGATAGTCTACCAGCTGCATACCTTGTCTCTGGACCATTGTATTGTGTGTTCAATCAAAGCTGGGAACGATTTCAATGTACAAAACGGGATTTCTTCTTCAGGAGGATCTCGCTGTACAAAACCAACAGAGAGTTAGCAAAATGTCAAAACATGTATAGGTTTAATAACTGATAACATTCACACACAATTCATTTCAAATATTTATACCACCAATCTATAGACAATAGACAATAGGTGCAGGAGGAGGCCATTCAGCCCTTCGAGCCAGCACCGCCATTCAATGTGATCATGGCTGATCATTCTCAATCAGTACCCCCTTCCTGCCTTCTCCCCATACCCCCTGACTCCGCCATCCTTAAGAGCTCTATCTAGCTCTCTCTTGAATGCATTCAGAGAATTGGCCTCCACTGCCTTCTGAGGCAGAGAATTCCACTCTCTGACTGAAAAAGTTTTTCCTCATCTCAGTTCTAAATGGCCTACCCCTTATTCTTAAACTGTGGCCCCTTGTTCTGGACTCCCCCAACATTGGGAACATGTTTCCTGCCTCTAACGTGTCCAACCCCTTAATAATCTTATACGTTTCGATAAGATCTCCTCTCATCCTTCTAAATTCCAGTGTATACAAGCCTAGTCGCTCCGGTCTTTCAACATATGACAGTCCCGCCATTCCGGGAATTAACCTAGTAAACCTACACTGCACGCCCTCAATAGCAAAAATATCCTTCCTCAAATTTGGAAACCAAAACTGCACACAGTACTCCAGATGCGGTCTCACTAGGGCCCTGTACAACTGCAGAAGGACCTCTTTGCTCCTATACTCATCTTTATTTTCTGCTTGTAGAGAATACAGAAATACCAACAATCAACATTATACCACTTAAATTAATTTAACCTGCTGAGCCTTACCTAGTTTGTGCTACCTTGAATCGCCATCTGTCCTGGGCTAATTTTCGCTACCTATTTTCTTTCCTTCACTGACTTTCTCAAAATGTTAAGACTTGTTATCGTAATATTAAAAGCTGTGCCTTAATCATTTAATTAAAATATGATGTTTAATGTTAACAAGGGCAAGGTCATGGAGTGTGGAAGGCAAGACACACACAGTGAATGGTGGGGCACTCAGGAGTTTTGGTGAACAGAGGGAACCTGGGATTCAGGTCCACAAATCTTCTCTCCTGAGATGCTGCCTGACCTACTGAGTTACTCCAGCATTTTGTGAATAAATACCTTTGATTTGTACCAGCATCTGCAGTTATTTTCTTATACTCAGAAGAGCCTGGTGAACTATACTTACCCTTGTCAGCTATAGTATCTATAGTATCTATATACTAAAACTCTCGTTTGTTTGTTTATTTGTGATCGAGCTACAGCCAAAACGGTACACGATAGCGCGACAATTTTAGGCCCACCTTACTCACCGTCATCACTTTAATGGTAAAGCAAGTTGTTTTATTGAAATCGGTGTTATATTTTTTAAGTCATTCACATTTTAAAGTTTAAATCTATCTCCTAGGGAGGGAGGAGGGAGGGAGGGAGGGGGGAGGAAGGTGGATAAGAGGGGTTGAGGGGGATGTTGAGGGGGATGGAGAGGGGGAAGGGGAAGTGGAGAGGGGGGGGGGGAGGGGGGAAGGGGTAGGGGACGGAGGGGGGAAGGAGAGGGTGCTGCACCAATGCAGGAGAGGTTTGGAACCAACGGGTCCACTTGGCCTAGTAGAATATAAGATGGAGGACATCATGTTACAAATTAGTCAGTGCCATACATCACAAAACAGGTCTTTGGGCACAGCTCGTCCATACTAACCAAGGTGCCCCTTCTAAGCTAGTCCCATTTGTCCACATTGGCCCATATCCCTCCAAATCTTTCCTATCCATACACGTGTCATGGGATCTTTTAAATACTGTTATAGTGTCTGCCTCAACTACCTCCAATGGCAGTTCGTTCCTTATAAGCACCACCTTCAGTGAAAGGATTGCCTTGCAAACAGGGATGTAAAGCTGAGGCTTTATAAGGCACTGGTCAAATCTCATTTGCAGCTTTGCGCCCCATATCTGAGGAAGGATGTGCTGACATTGGAGAGGGTCCAGAGGTGGTTTACGAAAATGATCTCACGAAAGATTGGGTTAACATATGATGAGCGTTTGATGACACTGGGCTTGTGCTCACTGGAGTTTAGAAGGATAAGGGGGGGAAACTCCCTGAAACTTACTGAATAATGAAAGGCCTGTGGATAGAGTTGATGTGGACAGGATGTTTCCAATAGTGGGAGTCTAGGACCAGAGGCCATAGCTTCAGAATAAACGGACGTACCTTTAGAAAGGAAATGAGGAGGAATTTCTTTAGTCAGAGGGTGGTGAATCTGTGGAATTCATTGCCAGAGACTGCTATGGAGGTTAAGTTATTGGGTATTTTTAAGGTAGACACAAAATACTGGTGGGTACTGATTGAGAATGATCAGCCATGATCACATTGAATGGCGGTGCTGGCTCGAAGGGCCGAATGGCCTCCTCCTGCACCTATTGTCTATTGTCTAAAATACTGGAGTAACTCAGTAGGCAGCATCCCTGGAGAGTAGGAACGGGTGACATTTCTGGTCGAAACCCTTCTTTTTTTAAGGAGCAGTTTGACAGTTTCTTGATTAGTAAGGGTGTCAGGGGTTATGGGGAGAAGGCAGGAGAATGGGGATGAGAGGGAAAGATAGACCAGGCACAATTGAATGGTGGAGTAGATTTCATGAGTCAACTAGCCTAATTCTGCACCTAACTTATGAACTTATATGCTTTCCTAGTGATCGTCCATCAACTTTTGGCATGTATCTTAGGTGTGACAACTTCACTATAACTTCTGCATACACCGATCAGCCAAACTATTATGACCACTGACAGGCGAAGTGAATTACATTGATTACCTTGTTAGAATGGCACCTGTCAAGGGGTGAGATATATTAGGCAGCAAGTGAACAGTCAGTTCTTGAAGTAGATGTGTTGGATACAAGAGAAATGGGCAGGAGTAAAGTCCCGAGCGACTTTGACAAGGGACAAATTGTTATGGCCAGACGACTGGGTCAGAGCATCTTTGAAAGGGCAAGGCTTGTGGGGTGCTCCTGGTCAGCAGTGGTGAGTACCTACCGACAGTGGTCCGAGGAGGGACAAACCACAAACCGGCGACAGGGTGTTGGGCGCCCAAGGCTCATCGATGCGCGAGGGCAACAAAGGCTATCCCGTCTGGTCCGAACCGACAGAAGGTCGACTGTGGCACAAGTCACAGAAAATTTGAATGGTGGTCACGGGAGGAATGTGTCACAATACACAGTGCATCGCACCCTGCTGTGTACGGGGCTGCACACGGAGGACCAACAGCATACTAGGCAGGTGGTCATAATGTTCTGGCTCATCAGGTCATAATGTTTTGGCTGATCGGTGTATGTGCATATGCTTTTTCTCCAGCACCAAATTGGAGCCAGAATTCTTGCCCACTACCGTTTCTTTCATGGGCTGAGTACTGCCCAACCTTGACAACAAGTATCAGTGAGATACTTCATAACTACGCCCAACGGAAGATACAAAATATGAATGTTAGTTGAACATACAGATGAAATATACTGGTACATAATCTATAAACTAAAACTCTTTGTTTGTTTGTTTGTTTGTTCCTGAACTACAGCCAAAACGGTACACGATAGCACGACAATTTTAGGCCCACCTTACTCACCGTCGTCCCTTTGGTGCTAACGGAAGAAGTTTTGTTGAAATCGGTGTTATATTTTTAAAGTTTAAATCTATCTCCTAGGGATGGAGGGAGGGGGATGTAGTGCGGGGGGGGGGGGGGGGAGATGGGGGATGGGAGGGGGAGGGAGGGAGGGGGAGAGGTTGAGGGGGAAGAAGGGGGAGGGAGTGGGGGGTAGGAGAGGGTGCTGCACCAATTCAGGAGAGGTTTGGGCCCAACGGGTCCACTTGGTCTAGTTGTGGAGAGAGTGTCCAGCTTCAAGTTCCTGGGCACTCACATTTCGGAGGACCTAACATGGTCCAATAACACTGCTGCGCTGGACAAGAAGGCACAACAAAGACTGTTCTACTTAAGAACACTGAAAAAGTCTGGTCTACCCCAACAGCTGCTGACGACCTTCTACCGCTGCACCATAGAGAGCATCCTAACGCATGGCATCCCTGTGTGGTACCTCAGCTGCACGGAGGCAGAAAGGAAAGCTCTACAGCGGGTAGTCCATAGAGCTCAGAGGGCCATCGGAACACAGCTACCAGACTTGGAGGGCATCTACAACACACGATGCCTCAGAAAAGCCACCAGCATCCACAAAGACTCTTCACACCCCTGCAACAGTCTGTTCGAACTCCTTCCATCGGGCAGACGATACAAGGCCTTCTATGCCCGCACCTCCAGACTCAAGAACAGCTTCATCCCCAGGGCCATAGCTGCTATGAACCGGTCCTGCTGAGCCGGATGGCCACAACGCATAGATCAACTTGCACTTTACCCTGTCCAAAACTGTTACAACTGTTTCGTTTCGTTGGGTTGCTGCTGTCTAAATTACCTAAATTATTGCATCGTATGGGAGGCGCATTCCCAATCTCGTTGTACCCCTGGGTACAATGACAATAAAGATATATTGTATTGTATTGTATTGTAAAGAATTAAATGGAGCAACCCAATGTTGAAGACCACAATATTTTTCATGGTATTATATGACCTGATAAACCAGTTATGAATTATACTTTAAATCTGACTTTTCTGAAGCAGACTCTATTACCTGCAGTTAAGTATCCTGAAACTCTTAAAAAAACAGATCTAAATTAAAATTTGGCCTGTCAGCTTATCATAGTCAGCAGAAGCAGCTTTACGGCTCTTAAATCTAGCAAGTAAATGTCAGGATATTTGCGTTGACTACCCTATCGATGTGTATACGCTTGGACAGAAAACTTGTTTTCAATTAGGTGCCATAAATAGTTGATCAGCCAAACTCAAGTATGAACAAGAGCTCAGTCAGCGAGACAGTGAGAAGACTTTACTTTTAAACACCGTTTCAAGTAAAGCCAGATAGATGTGTAGGGAAAAAACCCCTGCAGATGCTGGTTTAAATCGAAGGTAGACACAAAATGCTGGAGTTACTCAGCAGGTCAGGCAGCATCTCAGGAGAGAAGGAATGGGTGACGTTTCGGGTCGAGACCCAAAATGTCACCCGTTCCTTCTCTCCTGAGATGCTGCCTGACCCGCTGAGTTACTCCAGCATTTTGTGTCTAAAGCCAAATAGATATTAGATAAAGATGAGGAGAATTGGTATGACATGAGTATTAAGTATTTTAAGTGTTTTTTCTTGATTGGGGGAATGGGCATTATCTAACTTTAAATAGTTCTATTGACGATACATCTGGGGAAATGAACTATACATTTTCCTCCACGACATTTTCCTCGTTGCCACAGGAGGCTGTGGAGGCCGAGTCAATGGATATTTTTAAAGCAGAGATAGATAGATTTTTGATTAGTGCTAGTGTCAGGGGTTATGGGGAGAAGGCAGGAGAATGGGGTTAGGAGGGGGGAGAGATAGATCAGCCACTATTGAATGGTGGAGTAGTGGATGATGGACCGAATGGCCTAATTCTGCTCCTATCTCTGAAGAGCATCCACAATTTACCCTCTTGCACATCTTGGCATAATTATTTCTTCAGTTTTCGCCAATTTGGCCGAGTAGAAGCATGAATGGGACAATTTTGCCGCTCAGTAATAGTCCACTTACATGGCTGTTGTACGACTCTGTCAGCTTTGGCACGACGATCTCCGTGTGTCCTTTTGTACCCATAGTTCCAGAATCCAGAAGAGGACGTTGATTTGATACACATCGACTGAAAATGAAAGATAAGAGACAATTGTTCAGCGAAGTAAGCAATCACTCCAAACGATACAGAATTATACAAATGACAATGAATCCATATGAGGGAAACAAATTGTGCAACAGATGAGATTTACATATAAGCTGGTGCTACATATATCAAAACATTTGACACAAATGTTAAGGTTTCAAGCAAAAAGTAAACTGCTGGTGGAACTCAGCGGGTCATCTGTGGAGACAAAAGGACGGTTGACGTTTTGAGTCAAAAAACTCAGAATGACACAAATGTCAAAGGTTTCATAATTGCTGACTGTGATTGTCTGTCAAAAAACAATATAATGACAGAGAAACACTTTGGTTGTTCTCCTAGATGGATGCGCCAAAGGATTTTCACAGAAAATATAATAAAAATGCAGTTTAAAGAATATGGAATTTCGTCGAGTTTAGAGTTAATCATCGATTAAGAACTTTAGGGAGAGTCATAAAGCGTGGAAACAGGCCCTTCAGCCCAAATTGCACATGCCGACCAACATGTCTCATCTACACTAGTCCCACCTGTTTGCATTTGGCCCATATCCCGCCAAACCTGTCCTATCCATGTACCGGTCTAATTGTTTCTTAAATGTTGCAATAGTCCCTGCCTCAACTACATCCTCTGGCAGCTCGTTTCATACACCCACCACCCTTTCTGTGACAAAGTTACCCCACAGATTCCTATTAAATCTTTTCCCCTTCACCTTAAACCTATGTGATCTAGTTTTTGATTCTCCCACTCTGAGCAAGTGACTCTGTGTGTCTACCCGATCTATTCCTCTCATGATTTTATACACCTCAAAAAGATCAGTCCTCATCCTCCTGCGCTCCAAGGAATAGAGTCCCAGCCTGCTCAACCTCTCCCTGTAGCTCAGGCCCTCGAGTCCTGGCAACTTCATCGTAAATCTTCTGTCCCCTTTCCAGCTTGACACCATCTTTCCTATAACATGACATGACAATGACTGCATAATTCAAGGCAACTTGATTATCAGTATACCAATGACAGAGTTATCACCAAAGATACTAGAGGAGCAAGATGGACCACTCCGTTGAAATCGCCTACACTGAAGTGTAATACGCCATTTTAGTAAGCAAAACCTGCCGTTCATTTTGCCTCTCGCAGTGTAATCAGTGTTTTGGAGGAACAGTATGTGTGATGATACCTGTCGCGGCCAGCTTCTCGTCTATCTCAATTAGCTCCCAGTTTTAAACAAGACTGGGTATCCAGGGACTCCCAAGGTCGTTGCTACGCTGTCCGCATTCCAAGCTCTTGATGGTTCGAAAACAGCCTTTGTTTTCCCATACAGTAAAAACAATTTAAAGCGGACTACGATTTCTGCAGATTTTTCCCACAGTCAGTTTTCAAGAGCTAATTCTCTTCCATAATTATTAGAGACAGATATAACGCATCTGCTTTTGGCAATGAATCTCTCACTGGTCAGGAAGCTCTCGTAGCCTTCGCCTTCTGCGAAGACAAGCTTTCAGAACTTTCTAAAAAGTCAATTCCAATAAATCGTTCCAGCTTAGGCAGATTTCACGATGAATCACTCCAGTTCAGATAAGACCTTACACTTCGTCTCTAGTGAAGGCAAGTTCTCTGAACTTTCCGAAGGAGTGGATTCAAGCTGATTGCTTCAGCTAAGATGGAATTTTACGCGATGTAGCAGCCAGCTTCTCGTCTATCTCAATTAGCTCCCAAGCTGCCACTTGCATAGACCGGGTCAGCGATAAGCGTAATAACTCGAACAACTAATAACAGAGATCCTCCCAGACGTTTAATAGTTAGTCTTCTTTATTTGAAGGTGCAATAAACATATTGGCATATCTCTTGTCATCGACTGGTTATTAATTGCTAGGTAAAATTCCATATCTTACCACAGTCTATGCGATCGTTACGAATTGCCAGATATAACTTCGACAGTTTGTATTAATCTTCTAGTTAATAAAACTTACAGGCGATTACATCATGGCTGATAAATCTTTTGGCGGAGCTTCTAGCTGACCCTCTGTCAGCACCTCCCAGCTCACCCACTATGCCCGCACGTACCCAACTGCCCGTACTCTGGCTCCGTTCTATAGTGTCCAAACTACAGCAGAATACAAGGTAGCGATATTAATAAGCAAAAATAACTAATAACTGCAAAATGGCTCCTACAATACCATTAAAATGCAGAATATATCTCATCTATCAATTCACAGATTCTTGTTTTTTTTCTTTTTAAGTGTTTCTGCAAGTTTCTGCCTACTAAAATGGCGCCATGACCTACTACGGTTTTTAGGGTCGAGTGGTCTATCTTGTTCCTCTAGTATCTTTGGGCATCATTGAGCATCAACCTTTATCTCTGTCAACAAACAGCATTTATGTTTCTACATCACCTGTCGACGTATCTCCTCGATTCCACGTTATCCAATGCAGTGACCACAATATCTACTTGGGTATAAAAGTTATCATTGTAAATGTTCTCAGTGGATGGACACACTTTGTTCAGGTGAGAGTCTATTTTCATCTGGGGATTGATCGTCAAGGTGGCTGCTGCAGCTGTGTAACTCTTTGGTTTCTGATATAGAAAAATAAAAAATATAAATTACTGCTGAGGAAAACATGGAATACATCAAATGAACTATGAGGCTCCAATCACTTCACAAAGCTCAACTGTAAAGCCAGTAGAGAAAGAATATCAACAGTTCACTTGCACCTGACATTTACCAGGGTCAGGATAATTGTCTTGTCATAGTCACACAGCACAGAAGGAAGCCTCAACCAAGCTAGCCACAATTGTCCACATTTGGCTCATATCCCTCTAGCCTTTCCTATGCATTTACCTATCCAAATGCCTTTTAAATGTTATTGTGTATGTCTCATCAATTTCCTCGTCCATATACCCACGACCCCCAGTGTGAAAAGTTGTTCCTAATGTTCCTATTAAATTTTACCCCGATCATCTTAAACCTGTGTCCTTTAGTTCTTGATTGACCTTCAATGGTAAAAAGAGATTTTCTGTAGTCACCCTATCTCTGCTCTTTCTAATTTTATCACCTCAATGAGGTTACCTGTCAGACCACTGCACTCCAAGGAATAAAGTCCACGACTGACTAACCTCACCTTAGGTTCTGACAACATCCTCGTAAATCTGTTCTGCATTTTTCCAGCTTAATAGTAGCTTTCCTGTGGCAGAGTGACAAACGTCCAGACTGAATTTCCTCACGGATCAAGGTCAGTGTGCCAAAAGCCTTCTACACCACCCAAACTGTCTGTCATGCCACTTTGCAGGGCAGAGGGGGGCAGGGGAGAGGGGGGGGGGGGGGGGGGGGGAGGGGTGGAGGGGGTGAGAGGGAGGGGAGGGGGGAAGAGAGGTTACCAATGCAGTTGTACAGGGCCCTAGTGAGATCGCACCTGGAGTTTTGGTCTCCAAATTTGAGGAAGGATATTCTTGCTATTGAGGGCGTGCAGCGTAGGTTTACTAGGTTAATTCCCAGAATGGCGGGACTGTCATATGTTGAAAGACTGGAGCGGCTAGGCTTGTATACACTGGAATTTAAAAGGATGAGAGGGGATCTTATCGAAACGTATAAGATTATTAAGGGGTTGGACACGTTAGAGGCAGGAAAGATGTTCCCAATGTTGGGGAGTACAGAACCAGGGGCCACAGTTTAAGAATAAGGGGTAGGCCATTTAGAACGGAGATGAGGAAAAACTTTTTCAGTCAGAGCGTTGTAAATCTGTGGAATTCACTGCCTCAGAAGGCAGTGGAGGCCAATTCTCTGAATGCTTTCAAGAGAGAGCTAGATAGAGCTCTTAAGGATAGCGGAGTCAGGGGGTATGGGGAGAAAGCAGGAACGGGGTACTGATTGAGAATGATCAGCCATGATCACATTGAATGGTGGTGCTGGCTCAAAGGGCCGAATGGCCTCCTCCTGCACCTATTGTCTATTGAGAGGTTTGGGCCCAACGGGTCCACTTGGTCCAGTTGAGTGTAAACGTTGGGATGTTATGTTCTAATTGTACAAGATGTTAGTGAGGTCACATTTGGAGTATTATGGTCACTTTGGTCACCCTGCTAGAGGAAGGATATCATTAAGCTGTAGTGTGCAGAGAATATGTATGAGGATGTTTTGAGGATGTTGGCCTGAGCTATAGGGAGAAGTTGGGCCGGAGAGGGCTTTATTTCTTGGAGCGCAGGAGGCCGAGGGGAGATCTTATAGAGGTGTACGCGATCATGAGGGCAATAGATCGGGTGAATGCACAGAGTCTTTTAACCACAGTAGTGGAATCAAGCACCAAAGAACATAGAATGGCCAAATGCAGTGTGATGAGTATAGATGCAGTTGGCACGGACAAGTTGGGTCAAAGGGCCTGTTTCCGTGCTGTATGACTATGACATTTCCCAAGTCAGGCAGATGATGCATTAGGTAGATGCAACGCATTCTTTATCATACCTGTATGTGCTGTGGTCTGAAGAGAAATTGTCTGTTTAAATTCGATTTTTCAATTAAGTCAGGGTCAGTGATGGTAATCTGCAAGGGATCATACCATAGGTTAGTTTGACAGCTGGAAACTTGACATTACACACGCATTTGATTAAATTAAATTCCTCACCCACTCTCACCCCCCCCCCCCCCCCCCCCCCACCCACACTCTGTAGCTGGCACTGCCAATGAGAATCCTTTAAAGCCAACCATCACGCGAGAACAGATTACCCACATCTAAGCCACCTGGTTACAAAAGGAAAATATTTTTGCTTCAATTTTGTTGTCTGCTTTAAACACAATTGAAATATCATGCAAGCAACAAACAGTTCTTAAATCTAAAATAAGTCACATGTTTAGTCACAACTAGGCAATTATATGGACATCAAATTTAAAGAGACAAAGTGAAATGCATAATCGAGGTAGAGTCTCAAGGGAATGTTAAACCCCACCACATGGCTATTAGTCAGGTTGAGAGACAGGGCATTTTACAGCAGACAAGGTGAAAGGAAAGAAAAGACAGATATGTAACATAGTAGTAGAGCAGCTGATTACGTTCCCAATGCATCGGCCTTAAGTAGAGTGGTAATACACAAGTTGTTTAAGATTGGCCTGCTCTCTGGTCATCATCCCAATAGATCAGCCAGGAAACTATATTTCAGACCACAACTGTCACCGCATGTACAAGTGATCTTTTGCTTCATAGTGGGTACCACGACTTATAGGGTTGCCAACTGTCCCGTATTAGCCGGGACATCCTGTACTTTGGGCTAAATTGGTTTGTCTCGTACAGGTCCGCCGTTGTCCCTTTTAAGGCCCTGACGGCACTGCAGGCCCGGACGGACACTGTAGACCCGGACAGACACTGCAGGCCCAGACGGACACTGCAGGCCCGGACGGACAATTTTTACATTTACCCAGTCAATTAACCTACAAACCTGTAGGTCTTTGGAGTGTGGGAGGAAACCGAAGATCTTCGGAGAAAACCCACGCAGGTCACGGGGAGAAAGTACAAACTCCGTACAGACGGCGCCCGTAGTCAGGATCGAACCTGAGTCTCCGGCGCTGCATTCGCTGTAAGGCAGCAACTCTACCGCTGCGCCAGCGTGCCATGAGCTGCCAGAGGAGGTAGTTGAGGCAGCGACTATAGCAACATTTAAAATACATTTGGACAGGAACATGGATAGGAAAGGTTTGGAAGAATGTGGTCCAAATGTTGGCAGGTGGGAGTCGTAGGGATGAAGCATCTTGGTCGGCACAGGCAAGTTGGGCCACAGGGCCTGTTTCTATGGTGTGTGGCTCTATGACTCTATAAGGTCAGGCAGCATCTCAGGAGAAGGAATGGGTGACGTTTCGGGTCGAGACCCTTCTTCAGACTGAAGAAGGGTCTCGACCCGAAACGTCACCCATTCCTTCTCTCCTGAGACGCTGCCTAACCTGCTGAGTTACTCCAGCATTTTGTGAATAAATACCTTCGATTTGCACCAGCATCTGCAGTTATTTTCTTACACTATGACTCTATAAAGTCACGAGACAAACAGAACGGAAACTCGTCCTTTAGCCTACCGCATTGATGCAAGACATCAAATACCTAAATGTCATTTACATCTGTGCTGATCCTTAATAGAATTCATCCTTAATTGCAAACTTACCATTCCCTGTTCAGAGCCAGTGGCAATCCCAAGCAGAGCAAAGTTTTTAAGCATTTCGCAACCAATTGCACCACATCCAACCTATAAAAGTAAAAGTCGTAGTGCATTTAAACGAAAACCAAAATCTTAAATGGCTACAAGCTTTACAAATAATATACAAAAAGAACAGGCACATTTGAATTTCCATTCAATAGACAATAGACAATAGTCAACAGGTGCAGGAGTAGGCCATTCAGCCCTTCGAGCCAGCACCACCATTCAATATGATCATGGCTGGTCATTCTCAATCAGTACCCCGTTCCTGCCTTCTCCCCATACCCCCTGACTCCGCTATCCTTAAGAGCTCTATCTAGCTCTCTCTTGAATGCATTCGGAGAACTGGCCTCCACTGCCTTCTGAGGCAGAGAATTCCACAGATTCACAACTTTCTGACTGAAAAAGTTTTTCCTCATCTCCGTTCTAAATGGCCTACCCCTTATTCTTAAACTGTGGCCCCTGGTTCAGCATCCTGCAAAACTCAGAGTAAAAGGTCCAAGATAAAAGGCGTATTGTTGTCCATAGACGTCCTTTGCACGCACAGTAACTACAACATGGCGTTTAAATACTGGATGATTGGAATTTTTTACGTCATTATTGCACCATCGTTCCTACAACTGTGCGAGGATACCTTTGGCTTTTAGCATGGCGTTGAATTGAAAGACGTCTGGTCAGCTCTAACATTCCCTCAAACACATGCACACAGCTGATTAGAATGAAGTAACACATGTTGGCTGTACTTCCACGAATAGAAAAGGAGCTTTACGAAATTGTTTAGGTACACATCAGAATATAACTTGATTGAAATGAATTCAGAGACCATTGGATTTTGATGCTGGTCTCAAATCAGGTCAGATGGTTAGGTAGCACAAGAACATAGTTCAAACATATGTAGTTTAAAAAATTTAGCCCAGGTATATTGGCAGTGCACAAAAATAGGTATAATCTAAGTAGCAGAAGGATTGGGTTTTTTTACTGAAAATTAACACTCCATGATTACCAACTGCAAGGGAATTTTTTTTAATATATTCGTTACTAGATAGAGCTCTTAAGGAGCTAGATAGAGCTCTTAAGGATAGCGGAGTCAGGGGGTATGGGGAGAAGGCAGGAACGGGGTACTGATTGGGAGTGATCAGCCATGATCACATTGAATGGCGGTGCTGGCTCGAAGGGCCGAATGGCCTCCTCCTGCGTCTATTGTCTATTGTTACTCTTGAAGGCAGGAACTTAAGCCAAAACCTTCATAAATGCTGTAAATGTGCAATATTTTCACAGTTCTGACAAAGATGTGTTGCCTTAGAACAAAAGAAATAAAGTCAGAAGCAGGTCATTCAGGCCCCCCCCCCCTCCCCCTCCCCCTCCCCCTCCCCACCATCCACATATCCATGGCACCATTCACAAAGGTGGTCTTTACCTCAGCGCCAACATTCAGTTGTCAGCCCATATCCCGTGAATCGCTTATCAGCCAAAGAGCTATTGATACCCATTTTGAATTTAGTCGTCTTGGATAACTAATTCAAACGATTGACTACCCTAAGGGTGACAAAACTCTCATCTTCAGAACATAAAACATGAGGACTGAGAAACTTGGCCAGTAGATGGAGCTCTAGGGGCTAGTGGAATCGAGGGATATGGGCACAGGTTACTGATTGTGGATGATCAGTCATGATCACATTGAATAGCAGTGCTGGCTCGAAGGGTTGAATGGCCTCCTCCTGCACCCATTTTCTATGTTTCCATGTTCCTATGTCAATGGAAGTATCTAGACAGCAGTCAGTACTGTGGTCGAAGAGGTGCTGAAGGTCCTGACGCGCATGAAGGCAGACTAATCTCCCAGGCCAGATCAGATAGATGCAGGGAACACTGCGGGAAGCGAGAGAGGAAATTGAAGGTGCCCTGTCTGAGATTTTTGAGTCGTCATTAAATACAGGCGGGGTGCTGGAAAACTGGAGGGTGGCAAATGTTGTACCTCTGTTCAAGAACAGCTGCAGGGTGGGAACAAGAAGCCAGTGAGCAGGTCTGTGCTGGGGAATTTACTGGAGTGTACATATTACAGACAGCTCTACAGACTTTCTCAGCAGACAAGCGACACAGTGGAGCAGCGGGAGATTTGCTATCTTACAGCATCAGGGACCGACCGGGGTTCAATCCTGACCACGGGTGCTGACCGCACCACTGTGCCCGTACTTTCTCATTGTGAACACGTGGGTTTTCTCCGGGTGCTTCGGTTTCCTCAAACGTTCCAAAGGTGTGCAGGTTTGTAGGTTAACTGGCTTCTGTAAATTATCCCTAGTGTGTTGGATGTGAAACTAGAACAACTGGTGTATGGGTCATGTTTGGTCGGGGCGAACTCAGTGGACTGAAGAGCCTGTTTCCACGTTGTATCTCTCAACTAACACTAAAGTAAGTTCAGTGGACAACCAAGCAGATAACTGATATTTTCCTTAAAAATCCACAACACTGTTAGTGCAAATTAACGTCTCTTCTCTCGAGCGTTGAATGATGTTTATAAAAAAAATACTTACTATGAAAACATTAAGGTTCCTGAGTTTATGACAGATAGATTCTCCAACACATGCACGCAGAGCATCATAGCGATCTCCTCTGTATGAAAGCACAGATTAATTATAATAGCCATTACAGAATCATGGACATATATGTCAATGTGACTTGAAGTTAAAGGTTCAAAGGGCATTTTATTGTCACGTTTACCAATTAAGGTACGGTCGCTTCGTCCCTTCATTCTTTGTTCTTCATTCTTTCTCTGTTTTTTGTGCAGATGCTCCCCACCTTACAATGCTTCGACTTACGATATTTTGACTTTGCGCAGGTGCAAAGGGCAGCGACCCATAGCTTGCTTCTGGCCACGTGATCACATGTATTCAATGCATTTCGACTTACGATAATTTTGGTTTCCGGTGGGTTTCTCAGAACGTGACCCCATCGTAAGTTGGGGAGCACCCGTGTGTGTTAAATGTATGTTTTAGTGTTCTTTAGCTTGCTTTATGTGGGGGGGGGGTTGGGGGAAACTTTTTCAAATCTCTTACCTCGACGGAGATGCGATTTTTTTCCCCGTATCGTATCTCCGTCCGCACTGCGGCCTAACATCGAGGAGTTGTCGGTCGTTGCTGGAGACCGACTTTGGGAGCTCCAACCGCGGGGAGCCTCCAGGACTTATCATCGTGGAGCTTGCGGTCCCTGGTTAGAGACCGACTTCGGGAGCTCCAAGCCACAGGAGCTTCGACCGCCCGACAGGTGGGCTTCGATCTCCCCGACGCAGGAGCTTCGATCAGCCCGATGCAGGGGCTTCGATCGCCCAGAATGCAGATGGTTTGACCGTCCCGACCGCGGGAGAATAAAGAGGAAGCAGATTGGACTTTATTGCCTTCCATCACAGTGAGGAATGTGGGGAATCTGCTGTGGTGGATGTTTTGTTAACTTTTATGCAGCTGTGTGTCTTGTTGCTTTTGTTTAGTATGGCTATATGCTAATTGGAGTTTCACTGTACCTTAATTGGTACACGTGACAATAAACTGACCTTTGAACCTTTGATACTCGAGTTAGAGAAATCAATAGTCACACCACTGCCCAAGCGAAATATGAGGTGCTGTTCCTGCAATTTGCGTTGGGCCTCACTCTGACAATGGAGGAGGCCGAGGACAGAAAGGTCAGTGTGGGAATGGGTAGGGGAAGTGAAGTGTTTGTCAACTGGGAGATCAGGTAGGTCGAGGCGGACTGAGCAAAGGTGTTCAGCGAAACGATCGCCCAGGCTAACTGGCTAAATGCCAATTGGAGGAACAGCATCTCATATTTCGCTTGGGCAGCTTTCAACCCAGTGGCATGAATCTTTGATTTCTCTAACTTCAAGTAACCCTTGCATCCCCTCTCTCTCCATCCTTCCCCCACCCAAGTCGTACCAGCCTCAAAGTAGTTTTGCTGAGTCTCATTGCCTGTAAGTCGTTTTCACCCAGCTAACAATGGCCTGTTTGCGTTATCATCCAGATTGCCTGACTACAGTGGCCGGTAAGATTTTAAAGTTCATTATTAAGGATGAGGTTTAAGCAAACTTAGATGCATATGATGAAATCGGCCAAAGTCAGCATGGCTTTCTGAAGCCTAGGCTTCAGAAAGCCATGGTTTTCTGAAGCCAGACAAATCTGTTGGAATTCTTGGTGGAAGTAAATAGCAGGTTAGACAAAGGAGAGTCAGTGGATGTTGTTTACCTAGATTTTCAGAAGGCTTTTGATAAAAGTGCCACACACGAGGTTGCAAAACAAGGTGAGAATCCATGGTTTGAAAGTGAAGATGCTTGCATGGATGGACGATTGACTGAATGCCAGAAGGCAAACAGTGGAAAGTTGGCTGCCAGTGACTAGCAGTGTTCTGCAGGGGTCGGTGTTGGGTCTTCTTTTTCCATCTATACACTAAAGAGGAGGGGCAGGGGGGGGGGAGGAGAGGGTGCTGCACCAATGCAGGAGAGGATTGGGCCCAAAGGGTCCACTTGGTCTAGTGTTGTATATTAATGATATGGATGATGGAATTGATGGCTTTGTGGCCAATTTTGTGGATGATAGGAAGATAGGTGGAGGGGCAGGTAGGTTGAAACTTACCGAATGGTGAAAGGCCTGGATAGAATGAACGTGGAGAGGATATTTACACAGGTGGAAGGGTCTAGGACCAGAAGCATTAGAATAAAAGGATGTAGGAGGAATTTCAAAAGGAAAAGGACGAAGGATGTAGGCGGAATTTCAAAAGGAGAGGAGGAGGAATTTCTTATTCAGAGGGTGATGAATCTGTGGAATTCATTGCCACAGACGGCTATGGAGGTCAGGTTAATTAACATTTCTGAAGCTGAGATTGACAGATTCTTGATTTGTAAGGGTGTCAGGGGTTACGGGGAGAAGGCAGGAGAATGTGGTTGAGAGGGCAAGCTGGATCAACCATGATTGAATGGCGGGGTAGACTTGATGGGCCGAATGGCCTAATTCTGCTCCTATCACTTATGAACATTCCACTGCCCCAACTGTCATTTTCACTGCACGAAGACTAAAGAGAAAAAAAGACCTAACCTTATCTTATCTTTTACCTCCACACAGCCTCTTCGCTGAAACCTTTCCAGTCAAAACCTCGGCATTCAGACCTCCCAACATTGGATTTTACAAATTCATAATTTTGATGTTCAAAATTCAGAATTTTACATCACCATTTTCTCAAGGGAACTTTGGAACGGGAAATAAATATTGGTTTTACCTACAATGGCCACGCTCTCTGTAATACAACAAATATCATCTGCACACTGAGTAGGAAGGAACTGCAGATTCTGGTATAACCCAAAGATAGACACATAATTGCTGGAGTAACTCAGCGGGACCGGCAGCATCTCTGGAGAGAAGGAACGGGCGACGTTTTGGGTCGAGTCTCAACCCGAAACGTCACCGATTCCTTCTCTCCAGAGATGCTGCCTGTCCTGCTGAGTTACTCCAGCATTTCGTGTCATCTGCACACTTCCAGCTTTCAGTCGCACCTGCGAATTGGCTTAAAACCATTTCCAAGTAAGGGTTGGATCTGTAATTCCCAAAAACACATTTATCGTGAATTTACCAATCCATCAATTCTACATACAAGTACAAACAGAAGGGTCTCGACCCGAAACGTCACCCATCCTTTCTCTCCCGAGATGCTGCCTGACCCGCTGAGTTACTCCAGCATTTTGTGAAACAAGTACAAACTGATGTGTGACACCTACCGCGGTTGGAACTGATCGCTGTTCGTGCTGTCCAGAGTCTGAAATATCTCCATTACATCAAAATATAGCTGAAAAAACAAGATAAAGTTAACAGTTCGTAAATCAATAAACTCCGTTGAAATGTTTTTGTTTTTTTTAAAGTAACCAGTGAAAAACTAACCCACTGCTGAAGAGGAGAAAATTTTCCTGTCAGGGCTTTCAAGACTTCCTGACTAACGATTCCGCCAAACGCAGCATTAAGAGGGGGCAGACATCCTCTTGCTGTCCACGACAGACACTTAATGACAGCATGATTAACTGTAGTCTGCAAGTAAATGCAAGTAAAACGTTCATTATTGCCCGACACTTCCAGTAAATGCCA
Organism: Rhinoraja longicauda; assembly: GCF_053455715.1. Classification (NCBI taxonomy): domain Eukaryota; kingdom Metazoa; phylum Chordata; class Chondrichthyes; order Rajiformes; family Arhynchobatidae; genus Rhinoraja; species Rhinoraja longicauda. Next base: position 6,387,976 of record NC_135955.1, on the reverse strand, counting down.
AGACTGCCTCGCTCTCTGCAGCTGCTGCCAAACATGATGACAATTTAGGGATGACCGGAACTGCAGACGCTGGTTTACAAATATAGCTAAGCACAAAAGTGTTGGAGTAACTCAGCAGGTCAGGCAACATCTCTGGACAAACATGGACAGGCTGAAGCAGGGTCCCTCCCACCCTGAAACGTCATCTATCCGTGTTCTCCAGAGATGCTGCCTGACCCGCTGAGTTACTCCAGCACTCTGTGAAACGTCACCTATCCATGTTCTCCAGAGATGCTGCCTGACCCGCTGAGTTACTCCAGCACTCTGTGAAACGTCACCTATCCATGTTCTCCACAGATGCTACCTGACCCGCTGAGTTACTCCAGCACTCTGTGAAACGTCACCTATCCATGTTCTCCAGAGATGCTGCCTGACCCGCTGAGTTACTCCAGCACTCTGTGAAACGTCACCTATCCATGTTCTCCAGAGATGCTGCCTGACCCGCTGAGTTACTCCAGCGCTTTGAGTCTTTATGTTGACAATTTAATTCTCTTTCTAGTTCAGAAGTCACTGAAATCTATCTACGCATCTAACAGATACCGTAAGATTCGTGATCGCTTTGTCAAAATTGCAAAGAGGACTGGGCTGTGGACAGTGTCTATGTGGGCTCCCGCAAAGCTTCATACATGGTCCCGCACGGTGGGCTGGTCTGGAAAGGTTAAATCAAAGATTAAATCAAATGGAATCCAGGGTGAGCCAGTAATTGGATTCAAATTGACTTGGAGGAAGGAAACAGAGAAAGCATGTGGAGCTTTCTTTTTCCCCCGATTGGAGACCTATGAGGATTGGTGTCGCAGGGCTCGTGCTCAGTCCACTGTTGTTCGTTATCTACGTTAACACTTGGGGTGACAGTGTAGTTAACATTGTTAGTGGATGGAAAAACATCCAAGCTCACAACGGGATCTAGGTCAGTTGGGAAGGTATCTCAACGCACAGCTGGTGAGTGGTGGTATCACAAAATCCTTGGAGGTATCACAAAATGCTGGAGTAACTCAAGGTCCAGTTCCCAGTTCTCCCACTATCTTCTATGTTCTATCACTGTATAGTATTTTGGTAAATGCACTTTGGATTATTTCCGAGGAAAATAACTGCAGATGCTGGTTCAAATCGAAGGCAGACACAAAATGCTGGAGTAACTCAGCGGGTCAGGCAGCATCTCAGGAGAGAAGGAATGGGTGACGTTTTGGGTCGAGACCCTTCTTCAGACTGATGTCAGGGAAGGGGGCGGGACAAAGATAGGATGTAGTTGGAGACAGGAAGACAGTGGGAGTTCCTCTGTCCATCTCTTCCCCTCCCCCTTCCCAGTTCTCTCACTATCTTCTAAGTTCTATGACTGTATAGTTTTTTGGTAAATGCACTTTTGATTATTTCCGAGGACAATAACTGCAGATGCTGGTTCAAATCGAAGGTAGACACAAAATGCTGGAGTGAATCAGCGGGTCAGGCAGCATCTCAGGAGAGAGGGAATGGGTGACGTTTCAGGTCGAGACCCTTTTTCAGACTGTGTGTGTGTGTGTGTGTGTGTGAGTATGTGTAATATATATATATATATAGACACACACTGAACTTTTTTTCTCTTATATTATTGTTTACACTGTTGGAAAATAACTGCAGATGCTGGTTCAAATTGAAGGTAGACACAAAATGCTGGAGTAACTCAGCGGGACAGGCAGCATCTCAGGAGAGAAGGAATGGGTGACGTTTCGGGTCGAGACTTCTTATTTCCTTGTCAGCAAAAGCTGGAACATTTCGGGGATCTTTCTCAACCTGTAACTGGTGACTTTTCAGATTTCTGATGCGAATCAGCTTTCATTATTAGTCCAAAAACGATCACTGTCAAGCTTGCATGCCAATCATTCATTCTTATAAAATTAAATACAGATAGTTTTGCTATAACATGATAGTTGCATTGCCAAGAAACACTGTGTTAGAAAATCGTGTAACAAAAACAATTATAACAATGGGGAAAAGGGGATAGAAGATTTAAATAATGAATTGTCCTAACAAGTTTATTTTTGATAATGCAAGCTAAAATACTAAAGGCTGTATGTTACATTGTTTAAGGGAGTAATATTAAACAAATAACACACTTGCTTGGATTGGGCGATATCTGCCATTTATCCGCCTACTTCTACAAATTTATTTATGTTCTCTGGTACACTTTGACAGCTTTCCCCAGAACCCACGTCCCCAGCAATCTTAGCATCATCTGCAAACTTACTAACCAATCCATCTATGTTTACGTCCAAGCCATTGTTATATATCACAAAGAGCAGAGGTCCTAACACTTACCCCGGTGGAACTGCACTGGTCATGGACCTTCAGCCTGAATATTGTCCACTACAACCCTCTGTCTTCTATCAGTACATCAATTCTGAATCCATATGGCCAAGAAAATGTTAATCCCACGCACCACCTTCATCTTCTGGATCACACTACCATGGGGGACTTCATCAATAGACAATAGACAATAGGTGCAGGAGGAGGCCATTCGGCCCTTCGAGCCAGCACCGCCATTCAATGTGATCATGGCTGATCATCCACAATCAGTACCCCGTTCCTGCCTTCTCCCCATACCCCCTGACTCCACTATCTTTAAGAGCTCTATCTAGCTCTCTCTTGAATGCATTCAGAGAATTGGCCTCCACTGCTTTCTGAGGCAAAGAATTCCACAGATTTACAACTCTCTGACTAAATAAGTTTTTCCTCATCTCAGTTCTAAATGGCCTACCCCTTATTCTTAAACTGTGGCCCCTTGTTCTGGACATGGCTACAAGAGGACCAGGGCTGGGAACTGAATATTCAGGGGTACACAACGTATAGAAAAGACAGACAGGTGGGCAGAGGGGGTGGGGTTGCTCTGATGGTAAGGAATGATATTCATTCCCTTGCAAGGGGTGACATAGAATCAGGAGATGTTGAATCAGTATGGATAGAAATGAGAAATTGTAAGGGTAAAAAGACCCTAATGGGAGTTATCTATAGGCCCCCAAACAGTAGCCTCGACATAGGGTGCAAGTTGAATTAGGGGATAAAATTGGCGTGCCAAAAATGTAATGCTACGGTGGTTATGGGAGATTTCAACACGCAGGTAGACTGGGAAAATCAGGTTGGAAATGGACCCCAGGAAAGAGAGTTTGTAGAGTGCCTTCGAGATGGATTCTTAGAACAGCTTGTACTGGAGCCTACCAGGGAGAAGGCAATTCTGGATTTAGTGTTGTGTAATGATCCTGATCTGATAAGGGGACTAGAGGTAAAGGAGCCATTAGGAGGCAGTGATCACAACATGATAAGTTTTACTCTGCAAATGGAAAGGCAGAAGGGAAAATCGGAAGTGTCGGTATTACAGTATAGCAAAGGGAATACAGAGGCATGAGGCGGGAGCTGGCCAAAATTGATTGGAAGGAGGCCCTAGCAGGGAAGACGGTAGAACAGCAATGGCAGGTATTCCTGGGAATAATGCAGAGGTTGCAGGATCAATTTATTCCAAAGAGGTGGAAAGACTCTAAGGGGAGTAAGAGACACCTGTGGCTGACAAGGGAAGTCAGGGACAGCATAAAAATTAAGGAGAAGTATAACATAGCAAAGAAGAGTGGGAAGACAGAGGATTGGGACTCTTTTAAAGAGCAACAAAAGTTAACTAAAAAGGCAATATGGGGAGAAAAGATGAGGTACGAGGGTAAACTAGCCAATAATATAAAGGAGGATAGCAAAAGTTTTTTTAGGTACGTGAAGAGGAAAAAAATAGTCAAGGCAAATGTGGGTCCCTTGAAGACAGAAGCAGGGGAATTTATTATGGGGAACAAAGAAATGGCAGACGAGTTAAACCGTTACTTTGGATCTGTCTTCACTGAGGAAGATACACACAATCTCCCAAATGTTCTAGGGGCCGGAGAACCTAGGGTGATGGAGGAACTGAAGGAAATCCACATTAGGCAGGAAATGGTTTTGGGTAGACTGATGGGACTGAAGGCTGATAAATCCCCAGGGCCTGATGGTCTGCATCCCAGAGTACTTAAGGAGGTGGCTCTAGAAATAGTGGAAGCATTGGAGATCATTTTTCAATGTTCTATAGATTCAGGATCAGTTCCTGTGGATTGGAGGATAGCAAATGTTATCCCACTTTTTAAGAAAGGAGGGAGAGAGAAAACGGGTAATTATAGACCAGTTAGTCTGACATCAGTGGTGGGGAAGATGCTGGAGTCAATTATAAAAGACGAAATTGCTGAGCATTTGGATAGCAGTAACGGGATCATTCCGAGTCAGCATGGATTTACGAAGGGGAAATCATGCTTGACAAATCTACTGGAATTTTTTGAGGATGTAACTAGGAAAATTGACAAGGGAGAGTCAGTGGATGTGGTGTACCTCGACTTTCAGAAAGCCTTCGACAAGGTCCCACATAGGAGATTAGTGGGCAAAATTAGGGCACATGGTATTGGGGGTAGGGTACTGACATGGATAGAAAATTGGTTGACAGACAGAAAGCAAAGAGTGGGGATAAATGGGTCCCTTTCGGAATGGCAGGCAGTGACCAGTGGGGTACCGCAAGGTTCGGTGCTGGGACCCCAGCTATTTACGATATACATTAATGACTTAGACGAAGGGATTAAAAGTACCATTAGCAAATTTGCAGATGATACTAAGTTGGGGGGTAGTGTGAATTGTGAGGAAGATGCAATAAGGCTGCAGGGTGACTTGGACAGGTTGTGTGAGTGTGCGGATACATGGCAGATGCAGTTTAATGTAGATAAGTGTGAGGTTATTCACTTTGGAAGTAAGAATAGAAAGGCAGATTATTATCTGAATGGTGTCAAGTTAGGAGGAGGGGGAGTTCAACGAGATCTGGGTGTCCTAGTGCATCAGTCAATGAAAGGAAGCATGCAGGTACAGCAGGCAGTGAAGAAAGCCAATGGAATGTTGGCCTTCGTAACAAGAGGAGTTGAGTATAGGAGCAAAGAGGTCCTTCTACAGTTGTACCGGGCCCTGGTGAGACCGCACCTGGAATACTGTGTGCAGTTTTGGTCTCCAAATTTGAGGAAGGATATTCTTGCTATGGAGGGCGTGCAGCGTAGGTTCACTAGGTTAATTCCCGGAATGGCGGGACTGTCGTATGTTGAAAGGCTGGAGCGATTGGGCTTGTATACACTGGAATTTAGAAGGATGAGGGGGGATCTTATTGAAACATATAAGATAATTAGGGGATTGGACACATTAGAGGCAGATAACATGTTCCCAATGTTGGGGGAGTCCAGAACAAGGGGCCACAGTTTAAGAATAAGGGGTAGGCCATTTAGAACGGAGATGAGGAAGAACTTTTTCAGTCAGAGGGTGGTGAAGGTGTGGAATTCTCTGCCTCAGAAGGCAGTGGAGGCCAGTTCGTTGGATGCTTTCAAGAGAGAGCTGGATAGAGCTCTTAAGGATAGCGGAGTGAGGGGGTATGGGGAGAAGGCAGGAACGGGGTACTGATTGAGAGTGATCAGCCATGATCGCATTGAATGGCGGTGCTGGCTCGAAGGGCTGAATGGCCTATTCCTGCACCTATTGTCTATTGTCTATTGTCTATTGTCTATTGTCTATTGTCCCCCAACATTGGGAACATGTTTCCTGCCTCTAACGTGTCCAACCCCTTAATAATCTTATACGTTTCGATAAGATCCCCTCTCATCCTTCTAAATTCCAGTGTATACAAGCCTAGTCGCTCCAGTCTTTCAACATATGACAGTCCCGCCATTCCGGGAATTAACCTAGTAAACCTACGCTGCACGCCCTCAATAGCAATATCCTTCCTCAAATTTGGAGACCAAAACTGCACACAGTACTCCAGGTGCGGTCTCACTAGGGCCCTGTACAACTGCAGAAGGACCTTTTTGCTCCTATACTCAACTCCTCTTGTTATGAAGGCCAACATTCCATTGGCTAATGAATCAAATGCCTTAAGGGCCTGTCCCACTTAGGCGATTTTTTAGGCGACTGCCGGGGATGGTCATAGTCGTAGCAGGTCGTCCAAAAACCGGCAACTGGACCCCCTCTCCCCCCACGACAATGTCTACAAGAAGCTACAACAACCTACCACCTAGTCGACGTCAAGCCACGGCAAGCTACCGACAACCGGCGACCCAATCGTCGCGAGTAGGACGTCCACCTCCGACCGCACCTACGACAACCTACGACCACACAGGCAACAACCTACGACAACCGAAGTCAACCTACGTCCACCCGCGACAAGCTACGACAAGCTACGACCCTGTCGGCGACAACTGAAGACAATTCATGTCATTTTGGCCTCCGGTTTTGACGCCGGTACCTGTTGTCGGTTGACGTAGGCAGTCGCCAATGGAATTCCCCGAAGTCAGCACCGGCGACAACCTACGTCACCTGGCGACAACCTACGACAGCGCCCCCGTCAGGAGACGTCAAGCTACGCTCATTGGCGTCAAACCCACTGCGTCAAACATTCTGAGTGTAGAGAACACTAAAACGCGTGCAGTTTGAGATGAAGAAGGAGGAGGAGCTGATGGGGCTCGTGAAGAGCTTGAAGGTGGATAAATCCCCAGGACCTGACAGGATCTGAAACGTCACCAGGATCTATCCCAGGTTATTGAGAGAGGTAGAAAGGAGGTGGTGGGCGCCTTGACAAAGATCTTTGCTTCTTCTTTAGCCGCAGGTGGGATCCTGGTGGACTGCCGGGCAAGGAGAAAAATAGGGAGCACCTCGGGAATTACAGGCCCGTGAACCTCATTTCAATGGCGGTGAAGCTATTGGAGAGAATTCTTTGGGATAGGATCTAGTCCCATTCGGAAGAGAATGGGTTACTTCGCGATAGTTAGCATGGTTTTGTGCAAAACAGGTCCTACCTTACTAACTCGACCTTAAAAAAATAAATGCCGAAGGTATTGATGTGGGTTGGGCAGTGGATTTTGTGTGCATGGATTTTCGTAAAGCCCCTGTCCCACTGAGGCGGTTTGTTTAGGCGACTACAGGTGACTAGGCCGTCGGCACACGGTTGCCGGAGTGTCGCCTGTACGGCCGTGAGTCGTCTCCAAAGAGTCGTAGCGTTTTTCTGGTCGCCGTTGGATTTTCAGAATGTTTGACGCAGTGGGTTTGACGCCAATGATCGTAGCTTGACGTCTCCTGACGGGGGCGCTGTCGTAGGATGTCGCCAGGTGACGTATGTTGTCGCCGGTGCTGACTTCGGTGAACTCCATTGGCGACTGCCTACGTCAACTGGCGACAGGTACCAGCGTCAAAACCGGTGGCCAAAATGACGTAAATTGTCTTCAGTTGTCGTCGACAGGGTCGTAGCTTGTCGCGGGGGGACGTAGGTTGACTTCGGTTGTCGTAGCTTGTCGCCCGTGTGGTCGTAGGTTGTCGTAGGTGCGGTCGTAGGTGGACGTCCTACTCGAAACGATTGGGTCGCCGGTTGTCGGTAGCTTGCCGTGGCTTGACGTCGACTAGGTGGTAGGTTGTTGTAGCTTGTCGTAGACATTGTCGTGGGGGGGGGGGGGGGGGGGGGTCCAGTTGCCGGTTTTTCGGTTCTTCAAGCTCTTCACGAGCCCCATCAGCTCCTCCTCCTTCTTCATCTCAAACTGCAAGCGTTTTAGTGTTCTCTACACCAACTTGGTGAAAACTGGTGCAAGTTACTCATTTAGTGCTTTGCCTACATCCCCTGATCCCAAATAACTCACAAACTCCCTCCTTTATCCTTGAATGGTCCCGCTTTCTCCCTGGTTATCCTCTTGTTTTTAAAGTGTAAGAAAATAACTGGTGCAAATCGAAGGTATTTATTTCACAAAATGCTGGAATAACTCAGCAGGTCAGGCAGCATCTCAGGAGACGAATGGGTTCCATTCCTTCTCTCTTGAGATGCTGCCTAACCTGCTGAGTTACTCCAGCATTTTGTGAAATAAATACCTTCTCTTGTTTTTAATGTTAAAACATAGAAAATAGGTGCAGGAGGAGGCCATTTGGCCCTTCGAGCCAGCACCGCCATTCAATGTGATCATGGCTGATCGTCTACAATCAGTAACCTGTGCCCAACTTCTCCCCATATCCCTTGATTCCACTAGCCCCCAGAGCTCTATCTAACTCTCTCTAAAATTCATCCAGTGATTTGGCCTCCACTGCCCTCTGTGGCACAGAATTCCACAAATTCACAACTCTCTGGGTGAGAGGACATTTTTCACCCAGAGAGTTGTGAATTTGTGGAATTCTCTGCCACAGTGGGCAGTGGAGGCCAAATCACTGGATGGATTTAAAAGAGAGTTAGATAGAGCTCTAGGGGCTAGTGGAATCAAAGGATATGGGGAGAAGGCAGGCACGGGTTGCTGATTGTGGATGATCAGCCATGATCACAATGAATGGAAGTGCTGGTTCGAAGTTTTAAATGGCCTCCCCTTTATTCTAAGACTGTGGCCCCTGGTTCTGGATTCCCCCAACATTGGGAACATTTTTCCTGCATCTAGCTTGTCCAGTCCTTTTATAATTTTATATGTTTCCATAAGATTCCCTCTCATCCTTCTAAACTCCAGTGAATACAAGCCTAGTCTTTCCAATCTTTCCTCATATGTCAGTCCCGCCATCCCAGGGATCAATCTCGTGAACCTACGCTGCACTGCCTCAATTACAAGGATGTCCTTCCTCAAATTAGGAGACCAAAACTGCACACAATACTCCAGGCGCGGTCTCACCAGGGCCCTATCCAACTGCAGAAGGACCTCTTTACTCCTATACACAATTCCTCTCGTTATGAAGGCCAACATGCCATTAGCTTTCTTCACAGCCTGCTGTACCTGCACGCCAGCTTTCAGTGACTGGTGTACAAGGACACCCAGGTCTCGCTGCACTTCCCCCTTACACCATTGAGATAATAATCTGCCTTCTTGTTTTTGCCGCCAAAGTGGATAACCTCACATTTATCTACATTATAATGCATCTGCCATGCATCTGCCCACTCACTCAACCTGCCCAGGTCACCCTGCAACCCCCTAACATCCTCTTCGCAGTTCACAATGCCACCCAGCTTTGTGTCATCTGCAAACTTGCTAGTGTTGCTTCTAATTCCTTCATCCAAATCATTCATATATATGGTAAACAGTTGCGGCCCCAACACCGAGCCTTGCGGCACTCCACTCGCCACTGCCTGCCATTCTGAAAAGGACCCGTTTACTCCTACTCTTTGCTTCCTGTCTGCCAACCAATTCTCTATCCATGTCAACACCCTACCCCCAAAACCACCTTGGTATAGAAAGCTGAGATTTTCTTTATCCAACTCATCAAAGCTATTCTATGATCCCTTTTGGCCATTCGTCACCCGCTTGTGTTCTTTTCTCCCTTCTTTAGTCAGAGAGTTGTGAATCTGTGGAATTCTCTGCCTCAGAAGGCAGTGGAGGCCAATTCTCTGAATGCATTCAAGAGAGAGCTAGATAGCGCTCTTAAGGATAGCGGAGTCAGTGGGTATGGGGAGAAGGCAGGAACGGGGTACTGAATGAGAATGATCAGCCATGATCACATTGAATGGCGGTGCTGGCTCGAAGGGCCGAATGGCCTCCCCCTGCACCTATTGTCTATTTAAATTCTTCAAAGGTCCAGTCTAATTCCAGCCCCTTAATCCTTACACCTTTTGACCAAATTTACAAACTCTTCGGCCAGCTAATGTTTCCTTACTTTGCCTTCCTTATCCTTCTGTCTTACCCCCAATCCTACTCCTTGCATTGAAATAAACACACTTCAGCCCCTCTGCTTCACTGCATTCCTCCACTTCTCCCTGTCTGTCTTTCCTTTGAGACTAATTGAAACTGAGCTCCACCTGATCAAATTTAATCAGCCTCATGCACTGCCTTGAGGACATAAAATGTTGGATGGCACAGAACTTCCTTCAACTAAACGAGAGCAAGTCTGAGGTCATCCTATTAGTCCGTCGTCCCCCCCCGTCCCCCCCGACTCCCTCAAAATGATAACAGGCAGCCTTGGAAGCCTATCCTCCCGAGTCAAACCGCATGTCAAAAACCTTGGCGTGATATTTGACTCTGCATTAAAGTTTGACAAGCAAGTCAACGCTGTGGTAAAAGCCAGCTTCTTCCAGCTTCGTACCATAGCTAAAATCAAACCATTCCTCCAATTTGACGACATTGAAAAAATCATCCACGCATTCATCTCCTCCCGCCTAGACTACTGCAACTCCCTATACACTGGGATCAGCCAATCATCCCTGTCCCGCCTGCAATTGGTCCAAAACGCCACAGCGAGACTCCTGACGGGTACCCGTAAAAGGGACCACATCACCCCGATTCTGGCCTCTCTCCACTGGCTCCCAGTACGGTACAGAATCAACTTCAAGCTCCTCCTATTCACATACAAAGCCCTAAACGGGCTTGCTTCCCCCTATATCAAAAATCATCTAACCCACCACTCTATCTCCAGGTCCCTCAGGTCGGCCGACTTGGGGCTACTGACTATCCCGCGGTCTAGGCTTAAGCTCAGGGGTGACCGCACTTTTGCGGTTGCAGCTCCTAGACTGTGGAACAGCATCCCTCTCCCCATCAGAACTGCCCCCTCCATCGACACCTTTAAGTTCAGGCTCAAAACCTATTTCTACTCCCTAGCGTTTGAGGCCCTCTGAGGGGGCGCTGTGAACTGTTTATGTATGTGCTGTTATGTTTGTGTGCCATTGTATGTTCGTTTCTTAGTACCTGAACTGATGTACAGCACTTTGGTCAACGTGGGTTGTTTTTAAATGTGCTGTACAAATAAAATTGACTTGACTTGACTTGACTTTTTTATCACTCCTTCCAATTTCTGATTCCAGTTCCCACCTCTTGCATCTCTAGTATAACATCTCCTGAGTGGCAGGAGCAAACCTTTCTGCAAGGATATTGCCCCCCCTCCAGTTCAGATGCAACCAGCCCCTCTTGTACAGGTCACTTCTGCCCCACAAGAGATCACAAACCTGAATCCCTGCCTCCAGCACAAACGCCAGCCACTACAAAAATGGAGTTCTTATTCTGCCTCGGTAGTCAACAACCCCAAAAAACAAACAACCATTTATTTACTAAGGAAATTTCTGTCCTGGGCCTCCTCCATTGTCAGAGTGAGGCCCAGCGCAAATTGGAGGAACAGCACCTCATATTGCGCCTGGGCAGCTTGCACCCCAGCGGTATGAACATTGACTTCTCCAACTTCAGCTAGTCCCTGCTTTCCTTCTCTATCCCCTCCCCTTTCCCAGTTCTCCCACTAGTCTTCCTGTCTCCGTCTACATCCTATCTTTGTCCCGCCCCCTCCCCTGACATCAGTCTGAAGAAGGGTCTCGACCTGAAACATCACCCATTCCTTCTCTCCCGAGAGGCAGCCTGACCCGCTGAGTTACTCCAGCATTTTGTCTCTTCCATTTATTTACTAAACTATATTTAATCTCCAAGACCATCTCCTGGGACAATTTAACTTTGATTTATAAGGTGGAATATATTATCTATCAGGTTTTTTATGTGAAAAGTTAAAATATTGAATTTTGTAGACTCAAATTCTTTCCTGTTGTAAGGCAATGTCTAATTATATGAAATGAATCTTTATAGTGGTATAGGCTGGTAGAAGCTGCTGCCTTGCAGTGTCGGTGAACTGGATTTCATCCCGATAACGGGTTGCTGGAGTGAGCTTCCTCGCGATGACCGAGTGGGTTTCCTGCTGGTGCTCTGGCTTCCTCCCACATCTCAAAAAGGTGCAGTAAGTTTGCAAGTCGATTGGCCTCGGTAAATTGCCCCTTTTGTGTTGGGTGTGGATGCAAAAATGGGATGACATAAAACCAGTGTGAACAGTTAGTTGATCGACGGTCAGAATGGCCTCAATAGACCGAAGAGCCTGTCTCCATGTCGTATACTCTCGGGCCAGCAATGGAAGGTGTAAATCATTTTGGTCTAAAAAAACAATGGCTTAAGACCACACAAACAATATTTTGGTGTTGATTAAACAAAATAAAATGCTCTTGTTGAAAATAATCACTCACCTTATTTTTCAGTGATTCATTTAAAGTTAAAGCCAATTTCATCACTTCCTCTGCATCCTGAAGACACCTATTTGCAAATACATAACAATCCGGCTTTGTTAACTCTGCTATATCAGCATTACGGCAGGCCATGATAATGCAAAAAGCAGTTACTTATAGTCAACATACATCAAAAAATATGTAGAACATAGAAGAGTACACAGAAGGTATTTATTTCACAAAATGCTGGAGTAACTCAGCAGGTCAGGCAGCATCTCGGGAGAGAAGGAATGGGTGACGTTTCGGGTCGAGACCCTTCTTCAGACTGATGTCAGGGGGGCGGGACAAAGGAAGGATATAGGTGGAGACAGGAAGTTAGAGGGAGAACTGGGAAAGGGGAGAGGAAGAGAGGGACAGAGGAACTATTTAAAGCTGGGGAAGTCAATGTTCATATCACTGGGCTGCAAGCTGCCCAAGCGAAATATGAGGTGCTGTTCCCCCAATTTCCGGTGGGCCTCACTATGGCACTGGAGGAGGCCCATGACAGAAAGGTCAGACAGGGAGTGGGAGGGGGAGTTGAAGTGCTCAGCCACCGGGAGACGGTGGCTTCGATTTGCATACCTTTGATTTGTACCAGCATCTGCAGTTATTTTCTAACATGAAGAGTACAGAGAGATACCTTGCTGAACAAATCTCGTTGTTCTTCACCATCCACATTCCAGGAACCTTCAAATCACATTTCCTTGTAAGAAACAAAATCACTGTTCTACTGTTTCAAATTCTAAACTTCCTAACTTGTGGCACTTAATTAATTAAAATGTTTCCAGAGTTACTGATTAATTCAACCACTTCCTTTCCTGTAGCTTTGTTAGCCTTGACCGAGTGTCATGTTCTATTTTCCTATTCAACTAACTTTCATACTCCTCACTAGCGAATTGTCATGAACATATATGTAGGGAAGGACTGCAGATGCTGGAGTAAACCGAAGATAGACACATAAAGCTGGAGTAACTCAGCGGGACAGGCAGCATCTCTGGAGAGTAGGAATGGGTGACGTTTCAGGACTAGACCCTTCTTTAGACTGAAAGTCACGGGAAAGGGAAACGAGAGATATAGACGACGATGTAGAGAGATATAGAACAATGAATGAAAGATACGCAAAAAGGGAATGATGATAAAGGAAACAACACAGGCCATTGTTAGTTGTTTGTTGGGTGAAAAAGAGACTTGGGTGGGGGATGGTCCACCAAGGCAATAGACAATAGACAATAGGTGCAGGAGTAGGCCATTCAGCCCTTCGAGCCAGCAGCGCCATTCACTGTGATCATTGCTGATCATTCCCAATCAGTACCCCGTTCCTCCCTTCTCCCCATAACCCCCTGACTCCGCTATCATTAAGAGCTCTATCTAACTCTCTCTTGAAAGCATCCAGAAAATTGGCCTCCACTGCCTTCTGAGGCAGAGAATTCCACAGATTTACAACTCTCTGACTGAAAAGGTTTTTCCTCATCTCCGTTCTAAATGGCCTACCCCTTATTCTTAAACTGTGGGCCCTGGTTCTGGACTCCCCCAACATCGGGAACATGTTTCCTGCCTCTAACATGTCCAATCCCTTAATAATCTTGTATGTTTCAATAAGATCCCCTCTCATCCTTCTAAATTCCAGTGTATACAAGCCCAGTCGCTCCAGTCTTTCAACATAAGGCCTACTGAATCTCCCGATTGCTAACCATTTGAACTCTCCTTCCCATTCCCATACTGACATTCATGTCCCGGGCCACCTCCATTGCCAGTGAGATCACAGGCAAACTGGATGAACCACTACTAATATTCCCCTTGGGTAGCTAACAACGGGACGAACATTGAATTGAACATTTAGGCGACTCTTTTCCCCTTTTCCAACATCCTTCCCCACCAGTCCCCCCACTTTCCCTGTGCCCCACCTGTACACACACTCATTCCTCTCTTCCCCGTCCACCTCTATTCCTTCACTGGTTTCGCAATTTACTCTTCCTCTGTTACCTCACACGTTTTGTCTTCCCATATCTGACCTCCGTCCAGCCCATCAGCTTTTTAAATACTACCCCCCCCCCCCCCATCACCTGTACCTGCCCATCGTGTGCCAGGATTTGTCCTGCCATTCCTCTCTTCCAGCTTCCTCCCTCCACCACAATCAGTCCGAAGGGCCCCGACTCCGTAAAGGCACCCATCCATTTTCTTCAGAGATGCTGCCTGACCTGTTGAGTCACTCTAGCACTTTGTGCCATTTTTTAAAAGAATATCTCCATCAGGGCCTCAGCAACATCTCCCCTTGCCTCAAACAGAAGCCTGCGATTCTCATTTCATCAGGCCGCAGTGCCATAGTCATACGGCACAGAAACAGGCTATTCGGACCGACTCAATAGACAATAGGTGCAGGAGTAGGCCATCCAGCCCTTCGAGCCAGCACCACCATTCAATGTGATCATGGCTGATCTTTCTCAATCAGTACCCCGTTCCTGCCTTCTCCCCATACCCCCTGACTCCGCTATCCTTAAGAGCTCTATCTAGCTCTCTCCACGCCAACCAGGTTTTATAACTGAGCTAGTCCCATTTGGCTATATTTGGCACATATCTCTCTCAATGTTTCATATATTTGTCCCGTTATTAACATTTCTATATTCGTTCATATAAGATGATAAAGTATTTAGTCACCCGATGTTCGGCAGGCGTTTGTACTGCTCCTGAAATGCATCCAAGCTCAGCATTGCTGTGTGAATCTGCAAGGGTGCCTATTAAAAAAAATAGGATTGAAGTCTGTTTCATATCGTGCAAGAGAAAAATTTGGGTGAAACTGATCTATGTCAAACATAAAGAAACCACAATCTCTCAGCTCATCAAATAACTTTCCTTCACTCCTCGTGTAAGAAAATAACTGCAGATGCTGGTACAAATCGAAGGTATTTATTCACAAAATGCTGGAGTAACTCAGCAGGTCAGGCAGCATCTCAGGAGAGAAGGAATGGGTGACGTTTCTGTCTGAAGAAGGGTCTCGACCCGAAACGTCACCCATTCCTTCTCTCCTGAGATGCTGCCTGACCTGCTGAGTTACTTCCTTCACTCCTAGATCCCTCTGCTCTCCAACACTCCCCCGAGCCCCTGTCGGTCCTGCCCATGTTAGACTTCCCAAAATGTAACACCTCACATTCCTGCCCAACCGAGCAATATCCTGCTGTTATTTTTAACAACCATCTTCGCTGTGTCTACAAAACTACCCTCTTTTGTGTCATCTGCAAACTTGCTAACCATGCCATGTATGTTCTCATCCAAATCAGATGACAAACAGCAATGGGCTCAGCACTGAACCCTGAAGCACACCGCTAGTCACAGGCCCCCTGCCCAAAGAGCATCCTTCCACCATCATCCTCTGCTTTCGTCCATTTCTTCCACGCAGCCAGTTTTCTATCCATATCTCTCCTTGAATCCTGTGCGATCTAACCTTCCAGAGCAGCCTACCACATGGAATCTTGTCAAATGCCTTGCTGAAATCCATATACACACACTTCAAGTTTCTGGGCACTCACATTTCGGAGGATCTCACATGGTCCGCTAACACCGCTGCGCTGGTCAAGAAGGCACAGCAACGACTGTTCTATCTGAGAACACTGAAAAAGTCTGGTCTACCACAACAGCTGCTGACGACCTTCTACCGCTGCACCATAGAGAGCATCCTAACGCATGGCATCCCTGTGTGGTACCTCAGCTGCACGGAGGCAGAGAGGAGAGCTCTTCAGCGGATAGTCCATAGAGCTTAGAAGACTATCGGGACACAGCTACCAGCCTTGGAGGGCATCTACAACACACGATGCCTCAGAAAAGCCACCAGCATCCACAAAGACTCTTCACACCCCTGCAATAGTCTGTTCGAACTTCTACCATCGGGCAGACGCTACAAGGCCTTCTACGCCCGCACATCCAGGCTCAGGAACAGCTTCATCCCCAGGGCCATAGCTGCTATGAACCGGTCCTGCTGAGCCGGATGGTCACATCGCACAGTGAACCGGCACATCTACTTGCACTTTATTCTGTTTTAAATCTGTTTCTAATTTTGTTTCACTGGGTTGTCTAAATTTATACTGATTAGCTAATTAATTTATTGCATCGTATGGGAGGCGCATTCCCAATCTCGTTGTACCCCTGTACAATGACAATAAAGATATATTGTATTGTATTGTATTGTATTGTATTGTCTTGTCTTGTCTTGTATTGTATTGTATTGTATTGTCTTGTATTGTCTTGTATTGTATTGTATTGTTTACAGCTCTGCCCTCTTCAACCTTTTAGGTCACATCTCCAAAACCTCAATCAGATTCGTGAGCCATGACCTCCCACATACAAAACCATGCTGTGTAGGAAGGAACTTTGTTGAAAAGTCTGAAGGAGAGTTCCGACTCAAAACATCCCCTATTCCTTTCTCCTGAGATGCTGCCTGACCTGCTGAGTTACCCATCTTCAGTGCAAAACCACACTGACTATCCCTAATCACCCCTTGTCCATCTAAATGCATGCATATCTTATCCCTCAGAATACTCTCTGGTAACTTTCGACCACAGGAGATTTCAGCAAAGGATATAGTGGTAAGAATACTATGATTTGATTTTAGCAAAAAATACAGTGTAATGGCAACTTTCCGATTTTCCCAATGATTTATTTTCCACTTGTCCTTACTGCACAGGAAGTAAGAGTGATCTTATGCAGACCTAATAGAACAGATCGTCCAGTCGTTATTTCCAGTTTAATTGGTTGTTTATTGAAGTAGTTGTACAAACAAGGAGATGAACGTACCAGGCTTTCATTATTCTGCATGCAAGTTCTAGCTGGCTGCTCTGTCCCTGGTCTGATCCCAGGTGTGATCCCAGGTCTGGTGAGAACTGTATGCTCTCCCACCCTTTGCCTGCCACTCCCTGTCCCTTATGCCCATATATATATATATATATATATATATACACCACCCTGTACATCTAACGACCGCCCTAAGTGGTCCAAAATAATACGGCAAGATATATCTAGACAAAAATATATAATATGCCAACAGTAGCTAGCCTAAACATGAATGGCTCCTACAAACAGGATTACCAAAGGTCACTTTTCCCTACTGTCAGCAAATGCACCCGTGAGGAAAATACGACTGACATAAAATTCTCCATTGTTAACGGATATGCTTTCACTCAGATGAAAAATGCAACGTGGCATTGGACAAATGTCTTCCAGCATCGATAGAACTATAACCAGATGCGAGCTAATAATTCCAGAACAAAAAGGGCCACAGGCAATAGATAAAGATGATGTGAAATGTCTAGTGGAGTTTTAAGAGGAGTAAAATGCAAACATATCTGAAAAGCAGATCTTTCACAGTGGATGGTTTGAGGTGAGGAGGGAGAGGTTGGGAGGTGTATGGTGTATGCCAGAGGACTTAGGTGAGACAGGCACTATCATAACATTTAAAAAACATTTGGACAGATACATGGAGAGGATAGTTTTAGATGGATACTAGACCAAGTAGACCCGTTAGCCCCAAACCTCTCCTGCATTGGTGCAGCACCTTCTCCTCTCCTCTCCTCCCCCCCTCCCCTCCCCCCTCCTCCTCCTCCTGCCCTCACACCTCCCCCCTCCCTCCATAGGAGATAGATTTAAACATTAAAATGTGAATAGCTTTAAAAATATAACACCGATTTCAATGAAACTTCTTCCATTAGCACCAAAGGGACGACGGTGAGTAAGGTGGGCCTAACATTGTCGCGCTATCGTGTACCGATTTGGCTGTAGTTCAGGAACAAACAAACAAGAGTTTTGGTATGTAGATGAGCCAAATGCTGGCAGATGGATTTACCAGTGCAGATGGGGAATGTTGGTTAGTATGGGCAAGTTGGGCCTAAGGGCCTGTTTCCACGCTGTATGACTCTAGGGCAGGGCTGCTTATTGTAAGCACATTGAACTCAGAAATGATTTTCTCACTTGCATGCATGCATGCATCAACTCAACAAAATGATATTTTCATCTTCCCCCTTTCATCAATCACTGGCTCTATCAGAATTTCAACACAGACTATCTGTATTTCCATTTCATTGTTTTCATTCATCTAAATTTACAGAGCTAGCCAAATGAGTTCAAATGTTAGTCAGACAATCAGAATCTTAAAACGTTATCTGTGCAACATGGAAACAAAATGTCAGCCGTAAAACAAATCTCACCTCAGATTTGCTGAAGTCCACCGTAAAGCATCGAGGATTTAAAAGTTGAGTCTCCAAATCTTCCTGCAACCAAGAACGGTAATTAGACAAAAACAATGTAAGTTACAAAAATATTGTAAAAGTTCAACTAATTGGAACTGTGAAACGGATCCAATCAAAGCCAACTTAAACTGAAGCAATCTTAACTATATTGGTTAACTAAATACAACAGCCCAATGGCTTGCTGTAAAACCATGCATTGAGGTGATTCCCAAACTCTCATTTATTCGGCACTTTTAATGGAACGAGTCGACAACTAAAATCCAGATGTTGCTTTTTGTCGATCCACTACTTGAAGTGGTCAAACAACATCATTTTCTTCTTTGAATCGAACTTCTGCTCCAAATGGTACAGCCAAGTCTTTCTCCCCACTTGGTCAAAATTAAACATATGTGGTTACGACATCGAGAAGACAATCCTTTCCATAAGCTGGAAAACATATCAAATCATCTGATATAATAGCCTTACCGCCACGGTATTTTAATAAATGACTAGACCAAGTGGACCCGTTGGGCCCAAACCTCTCCTGCATTGGTGCAGCACCGTCTCCTCCCCCCACTCCCTCCTCCAATCCCCCCTCCCTCCCCCCTCCTTCTCCCCTCCCTCCACCCCCCTCCCCTTCCCCCACTCCATCCCCCTCATTCCCCCTTATCCCTCCTCCTCCCCTCCCCTCCCTCCCTCCCTCCATCTACCCCTCCCCTCCCTCCCCCTCCTCCATCCTCCTCAACCCCCTCCCTCTACCCCCCCTTCCTCCCTCCCTCCACCCCCCTTCCCCTCCCCTCCATCCCCCTCAACACCCCCATCCCCCTCCCCTCCATCCCCCTCAACACCCCCATCCCTCACCTTCCTCCTCTCCTCCCTCTACCCTCCCCATCCCTCCCCCTCCATCCCCTTCCTCCCCTCCCTCCCTACTCCCCATCCCCCCTCCCTCCTTCCCTCCCCCCTCCCCTCCCTCCACCCCCTCCCTCTCACTCCATCCCCATCAACCCCCCTTATCCCCCCTCCCTCCCTAAGAGATAGATTTAAACTTTAAAATGTGAATAACTTAAAACATATAACACCGATTTCAATGAAACTTCTTCCATTAGCACCAAAGGGACGACGGTGAGTAAGGTGGGCCTAAACTTGTCGCGCTATCGTGTACCGTTATGGCTGTAGTTCAGGAACAAACAAACAAACATACGAGAGTTTTAGTGTATAGACGTGGATGGAGGCCAATTAACATGATTTTTTTTAACATTGTGTTCCACTGCCTGGTTATAATGGCATAAAATCAGGATGACACGCACTCAATAGCTGGATGTGGTGGCCTTAAAGTACCAGTAGATGTTTGGCTAATCAGAAAGAACAATTATAAATTGTGGAGAGAGTAGAAACTGTTCTGTCATGAGTACACATGAGCAGATGGACAAACACACATGAGACTCTCAACTTTAATGATAGTTACAGGAATTGGTTCCTATATCGGGATGGCTACTGATCTGGCACTCAGAACCTTGGGATAGCGTGTACTTGCAATTTTTGTGAATTATATACTTTAATGGAAAAATCAAGATTAAAAAAAAAGACACAAAGTGCTAAAGTAACTCAGCGGGTCAGGAAGCATCTCTGGAAAACATGGAAAGCTGACGTTTCAGGTCAGGACCTTTCTTCACACTGATTGTGGTGGGGGTTAGGGGGAAGGGGGGGGAGGAAGAAAGCTGGAAGAGAAGAGAGGCAGGACATTAGTGATTATTTTCCAATGTTCTATAGATTCCGGGTCAGTTCCTGTGGATTGGAGGGTAGCTAATGTTATCCCACTTTTCAAGAAAGGAGGGAGAGAGAAAACGGGAAATTATAGACCAGTTAGTCTGGCATCAGTGGTGGGGAAGATGCTGGAGTCAATTATAAAAGACGAAATTGCGGAGCATTTGGATAGCAGTAACAGGATCGTTCCGAGTCAGCATGGATTTACGAAGGGGAAATCATGCTTGACTAACCTACTGGAATTTTTTGAGGATGTAACTAGGAAAATTGACAGGGGAGAGCTGGTGGATGTGGTGTACCTCGACTTTCAGAAAGCCTTCGACAAGGTCCCACATAGGAGATTGGTGGGCAAAATTAGAGCACATGGTATTGGAGGTAGGGTACTGACATGGATAGAAAGTTGGTTGACAGACAGAAAGCAAAGAGTGGGGATAAATGGGTCCATTTTTCAGAATAGCAGGCAGTGACTAGTGGGGTACCGCAAGGCTCGGTGTTGGGACCGCAGCTATTTACAATATACATCAATGACTTGGATGAAGGGATTAAAAGTACCATTAGCAAATTTGCAGATGATACAAAGCTGGGTGGCAGTGTGAACTGTGAGGAAGCTGCTATGAGGTTGCAGGGTGACTTGGACAGGTTGTGTGAGTGGGCGGATGCTTGGCAGATGCAGTTTAATGTGGATAAGTGTGAGGTTATTCACTTTGGTGGTAAGAATAGGAAGGCAGATTATTATCTGAATGGTGTCAAATTAGGAAAAGGGGACGTACAACGTGATCTGGGTGTCCTAGTGCATCAGTCACTGAAAGGAAGCATGCAGGTACAGCAGGCAGTGAAGAAAGCCAATGGAATGTTGGCCTTCATAACAAGAGGAGTTGAGTATAGGAGCAAAGAGGTCCTTCTGCAGTTGTACAGGGCCCCAGTGAGACCGCACCTGGAGTACTGTGTGCAGTTTTGGTCTCCAAATTTGAGGAAGGATATTCTTGCTATTGAGGGCGTGCAGCGTAGGTTTACTAAGTTAATTCCCGGAATGGCGGGACTGTCATATGTTGAAAGACTGGAGCGACTAGGCTTGTATACACTGGAATTTAGAAGGATGAGAGAGGATCTTATCGAAACGTATAAGATTATTAAGGGGTTGGACACATTAGAGGCAGGAAACATGTTCCCGATGTTGGGGGAGTCCAGAACCAGGGGCCACAGTTTAAGAATAAGGGGTAGGCCATTTAGAACAGAGAGTTGTGAATGTGTGGAATTCTCTGCCTCAGAGGGCAGTGGAGGCCAATTCTCTGAATACATTCAAGAGAGAGCTAGATAGAGCTCTTAAGGATAGCGGAGTCAGGGGGTATGGGGAGAAAGCAGGAACGAGGTACTGATTGAGAATGATCAGCCATGATCACATTGAATGGCGGTGCTGGCTCGAAGGGCCGAATGGCCTACTCCTGCACCTATTGTCTATAAGAGAGGAGGGGCAAGTGATAGGTGGATGCAGGTCAAGGAGGTTTCTGATCGGCAGGTGGTTGGACAAAGGCCAGAGATGAAATGACAGAAGATGCACAGCAAAAGGATTGAGAGTTATGCATTGTGAAGCTAGCGGGAGGAATGTAGGTGGAAGGGGAGGGGAGGGAAACCAGGTGTGCATCCAGATGTGACATGGAGATGGGGGAGTAGAAAGGATGGGTGGGGGAAGGAGAGAGGGAGTTTGTTCACCTACAATTGGAGAATTCAATGTTCATAACATTAGTTTAGTTTAGAGATACAGCGCGGAAACAGGTCCTTTCGGCCCACTGGGTCCGCGCCGACCAGCGATCCCCGCACACTAACACTACATACACGAGGGACAATTTTTTTTTACATTTACCAAGCCAATTAACCTACAAACCTGTACATCTTTGGAGTGTGGGAGGAAACCGAAGATCTCGGAGAAAACCCACACAGGTCATGGGGAGAACGTACAAACTCCGTACAGACAGCACCCGTAGTCGGGATGGAACCCGGGTCTCCGGCGCTGCATTCGTTGTAAGGCAGCAACTCTACCGCTGCGCCACCGTGCCACCATAGGTTATAAGCTACCCTGGCAGAATTATGAGGTGTTGTTCCTCCAGGTCACTCAAGCAATGAAGGAGGCTCAGGACGGAAAGGTCAGAACGGGTATGGGAAGAGGAGTTAAAATGGTTATCAACCGGGATATCCAGTCGGCCTTGAAGGACCGAGCGCAAATGTTTGAAGAAATGGCCTTGCTTGGTCTCGCCGATGTACAGGAGGCCACATCGGGAGCAGCGGATGCAGAAGACCACGAAAATTAAAATGTCATACACACCAGAAAGGCAAGAAAGATTCATACAGACGTGCCAATGTACACTCAAGGTTGTTTTCAGCTGAGATTTGTAATTTTTAAAATACAGTCATGGGATCACCAGCTGGGTTGGGTTTATTACCAACTTCGAGGGACCTTTGAGAAGGTGAAAAGCTCCTATTTTGAATTATTGCAATTCCTGTTTTTTGATACAAGCAATGTGGTCCAAAATCAGGCAAGGTACATCCTTATCTCAATGGAACTAGTACACATCTATTTTGATAATTAGCAGAAGAAATACTTGCACATAGGAAGGAGGGCTGGATAATGAAGACATTTTATGTGGGTCTCACAAGAATATGAGGCTTTAAGTTGTTCCCTCTCTAGCCGTTATAATAATTTTTTACCTTTATATGACGGAACGGATTTGACAACGAACAGGGGTCGAAACTGTTGAATCTTTTTGCAGCCCAGATTCTGTTTTATTTTGGGGGGTTTTTTGTTTGTTTGCTTATTTTAGTTTAGGGAGTTCATTTTTTTTTTCTTTTTATCTTTTTTTATATATAAATTCTCTTTTAACCTTTTTTTATCTGATTACATAGAGACTGGGAGGTCTATACCCTATGAACGTCGACTTCTCCAACTTCAGATAGCTCCTCTGTCCCTCCCTTCCCCTCCTCCTTCCCAGAGCTCCCTCTATCTTCCTGTCTCCACCTATATCCTTCCTTTGTCCCACCCCCGACATCAGTCTGAAGAAGGGTCTCGACCCGAAACGTCACCCATTCCTTCTCTCCCGAGATGCTGCCTGACCTGCTGAGTTACTCCAGCATTTTGTGAATAAATCTATACCCTATGACTTGGATGAAGGGATTTAAAGTACCATTAGCAAATTTGCAGATGATACAAAGCTGGGTGGCAGTGTGAGCTGTGACGAAGATGCTATGAGGTTGCAGGGTGACTTGGACAGGTTGTGTGAGTGGGCGGATGCATGGCAGATGCAGTTTAATGTGGATAGGTGTGAGGTTATCCACATTGCTGTTAAGAATAGGAAGGCAGATTATTATCTGAATGGTGTCAAGTTAGGAAAATGGGACGTACAACGAGATCTAGGTGTCCTAGTGCATCAGTCACTGAAAGGAAGCATGCAGGTACAGCAGGCAGTGAAGAAAGCCAATGGAATGTTGACCTGCATAACAAGAGGAGTTGAGTATAGGAGCAAAGAGGTCCTTCTGCAGTTGTACAGGGCCCTAGTGAGACCGCACCTGGAGTACGGTGTGCAGTTTTGGTCTCCAAATTTGAGGAAGGATATTCTTGCTATTGAGGGCGTGCAGCGTAGGTTCACTAGGTTAATTCCTGGAATGGCGGGACTGTCCTATGTTGAAAGACTGGAGCGACTAGGCTTGTAGACACTAGAATTTAGAAGGATGAGAGGGGATCTTATCGAAACATATAAGATTATTAAGGGGTTGGACACGTTAGAGGCAGGAAACATGTTCCCAATGTTGGGGGAATCCAGAACCAGGGGCCACAGTTTAAGAATAAGGGGTAGGCCATTTAGATCGGAGATGGGGAAAAACTTTTTCAGTCAGAGAGTTGTGAATCTGTGGAATTCTCTGCCTCAGACGGCAGTGGAGGCCAATTCTCTGAATGCATTTAAGAGAGAGTTAGATAGAGCTCTTAAAGATAGCGGAGTCAGGGGGTATGGGGAGAAGGCAGGGTACTGATTGAGAATGATCAGCCATGATCACATTGAATGGTGCTGGCTCGAAGGGCTGAATGGCCTACTCCTGCACCTATTGTCTATTGTCTATATGTATTTTGAAACTGGATTTATATTTAGGTTACAATAGACAATAGACAATAGGTGCAGGAGTAGGCCATTCAGCCCTTCGAGCCAGCACCGCCATTCAATGCGATCATGGCTGATCACTCTCAATCAGTACCCCGTTCCTGCCTTCTCCCCATACCCCCTCACTCCGCTATCCTTAAGAGCTCTATCCAGCTCTCTCTTGAAAGCATCCAACGAACTGGCCTCCACTGCCTTCTGAGGCAGAGAATTCCACACCTTCACCACTCTCTGACTGAAAAAGTTCTTCCTCATCTCCGTTCTAAATGGCCTACCCCTTATTCTTAAACTGTGGCCCCTTGTTCTGGACTCCCCCAACATTGGGAACATGTTTCCTGCCTCTAATTTGTCCAATCCCCTAATTATCTTATGTTTCAATAAGATCCCCCCTCATCCTTCTAAATACAATACAATACAATACAATACAATATATCTTTATTGTCATTGTACCCAGGGGTACAACGAGATTGGGAATGCGCCTCCCATACGATGCAATAATTTAAGTAATTAACAGCAACCCAACGAAACGAAACAATTGTAACAGTTTTTAGACAGGGTAAAGTGCAAGTTGATCTATGCGTTGTGACCATCCGGCTCAGCAGGACCGGTTCATAGCAGCTATGGCCCTGGGGATGAAGCTGTTCCTGAGTCTGGAGGTGCGGGCGTAGAAGGCCTTGTATCGTCTGCCCGATGGAAGGAGTTCGAACAGACTGTTGCAGGGGTGTGAAGAGTCTTTGTGGATGCTGGTGGCTTTTCTGAGGCATCGTGTGTTGTAGATGCCCTCTAAGTCTGGTAGCTGTGTTCTGATGGCCCTCTGAGCTCTATGGACTACCCGCTGTAGAGCTTTCCTTTCTGCCTCCGTGCAGCTGAGGTACCACACAGGGATGCCATGCGTTAGGATGCTCTCTCTGGTGCAGCGGTAGAAGGTCGTCAGCAGCTGTTGGGGTAGACCAGACTTTTTCAGTGTTCTTAAGTAGAACAGTCTTTGTTGTGCCTTCTTGACCAGCGCAGCAGTGTTATTGGACCATGTTAGGCCCTCCGAAATGTGAGTGCCCAGAAACTTGAAGCTGGACACTCTCTCCACACTGTCCCCGTTGATAGAGATCGGGGCATATTCCCCGTTATGTGACCTACGGAAGTTGATGATCAGCTCCTTGGTCTTGGTGGTGTTTAGGGACAGGTTGTTATCCGAGCACCAGTCCGCCAGGTTCTGCACCTCCGCTCTATAGTTTGTTTCATCCCCGTTGGTGATAAGCCCGATCACCGTTGTGTCGTCTGCAAACTTGACAATGGTGTTGGTGTCGAATGCAGGAACACAGTCGTGTGTGAAGAGGGAGTAGAGCATGGGGCTCAGAACACAGCCCTGTGGTGTGCCGGTACTCAGGGTGATAGTGGAGGACAGGTGCGGGCCCATTCTCACTGCCTGCGGTCGCTCCAGCAGAAAGTCCAGGATCCAGTCACATAATGATGAGCTGAGGCCTAGCTGGTAGAGTTTGGTGATGAGCTTGGTGGGGATGACCGTGTTGAAGGCGGAGCTATAGTCTATGAATAGCATCCTCACGTACGTGCCCTGTCTCTCTAGGTGAGTCAGGACAGTGTGAAGAGCCAGAGAGATGGTGTCCTCTGTGGATCTATTTGCCCTGTATGCAAATTCCAGTGTATACAAGCCTAATTGCTCCAGCCTTTCAACATACGACAGTCCCGCCATTCCTGGAATTAACCTAGTGAACCTACGCTGCACGCCCTCAATAGCAAGAATATCCTTCCTCAAATTTGGAGACCAAAACTGCACACAGTACTCCAGGTGCGGTCTCACCAGGGCCCGGTACAACTGTAGAAGGACCTCTTTGCTCCTATACTCAACTCCTCTTGTTATGAAGGCCAACATTCCATTGGCTTTCTTCACTGCCTGCTGTACCTGCATGCTTCCTTTCAGTGACTGATGCACTAGGACACCCAGATCTCGTTGAACATCCCCTCTTCCTATCTTGACACCATTCAGATAATAATCTGCCTTTCTATTCTTACTTCCAAAGTGAATAACCTCACACTTATCTACATTAAACTGCATCTGCCATGTATCCGCCCACTCACACAACCTGTCCAAGTCACCCTGCAGCCTTATTGCATCTTCCTCACAATTCACACTACCCCCCAGCTTAGTATCATCTGCAAATTTGCTAATGGTACTTTTAATCCCTTCATCTAAGTCATTAATGTATATCGTAAATAGCTGGGGTCCCAGCACCGAACCTTGCGGTACCCCACTGGTCACTGCCTGCCATTCCGAAAGGGACCCATTTATCCCCACTCTTTGCTTTCTGTCTGTCAACCAATTTTCTATCCATGTCAGTACCCTACCCCCAATACCATGTGCTCTAATTTTGCCCACTAATCTCCTATGTGGGACCTTGTCGAAGGCTTTCTGAAAGTCGAGGTACACCACATCCACTGACTCTCCCCTGTCAATTTTCCTAGTTACATCCTCAAAAAATTCCAGTAGATTTGTCAAGCATGATTTCCCCTTCGTAAATCCCTGCTGACTCGGAATGATCCTGTTACTGCTATCCAAATGCTCAGCAATTTCGTCTTTTATAATTGACTCCAGCATCTTCCCCACCACTGATGTCAGACTAACTGGTCTATAATTACCCGTTTTCTCTCTCCCTCCTTTCTTAAAAAGTGGGATAACATTTGCTATCCTCCAATCCACAGGATTGTTGTTACATTTGTTGCTAATGTGATCCTCATCCCTATGTATCAATATCACTGTTATGCTTATCATTTTTTGAAATTTAATAAAAAGATTTGAAAAGAATATGAGGTTCACAGATGAGGCTTACAACATTAAGTTGCACACTCTACATGGTGCATCACACAAAAATACACAAAAATACTCACAAATGCAAAGGTTTTGGGCATTTTCCGCTGGACAGCGATTCCTCCATGCAAATAAGGACCGAGGCTTGAAGTATCTCCAATACTAAATGAATATAGGGATAAAACTGGAAAAGGCAAAGACAAATAATTGCACCAAGAAATTTCAATGCATCCTACCACAGATCCAACACTACACAAACTTCACAACAAAAAAAGGAACTTTAATGGTAACAAAGCTGGTTAAAATTGTTTCGCAAACAAAAGCTCAACTGTCCACTCTACCATCAATTTCAGCGTCATCTGCTTCAAGCTTTTGCATCTACTGCTGAACGGGGGAGGAGGAATGACCAGTGTGTGAATGGTCCGTGATTATGTTGGCTACCTTCTCGAGGTGGCGTGAAGAGCAGACGGAGTCAAAGAGGGAGGGGGGGAGCGAGAGGAAGGGGAAGAGGAGGAGGGGAGAAATAGTTAGGTGCCTTGGTGGGGCACAGAGGAGAGGCGGGAGGGAGATAGTCGGGGAGAAGTGTTGGTGGGGGTGGGGGGGGGGAATGTGGTTGCAGGTTAGTCAGCTAAAATTGGAGAATTCAATGGTATCATTGTTGGGTTGTGTCATGGATTGGGCTCAATCTAAACTGTGTAGCAACATTCTGCTCATCCAAATGTCGAGAACCCTCTTCAGACGGACTGTGGGAAGAAGGGGGAGGGTGGAGGGGGGGGGGGAGAAAGCAGGACGAGGGGAGGGGCAAGGCAAAGCCTGACGAGTGATGGGTGGATAGAGGTGAGGGGAGCGTTTGATAAGCAGTTGGCGGTGGTTAGACTATGGCCCGAGAAGAAAATGCAAATAGTGTGAGGTGAGGATAGAAAAAGTGCGAATTATGAAGCCAGAGGAAAGGGAGGAAGGAGGGGAGAAATATTTGGGTGTTCAAGAGTTGCACAGAGGAGAGGCGGGAGGAAGTGTGGGAGAAGTATTGTACCTAGTCAGCTAACCTACAACCCCTTCTCCAAAATTGGAGAATTCAACGGTCACACTGTTGGGTTGTAAACTAACATGAGGTGCTGTTCTTCCAGTTTGTGCGTGACCACACGCTGGCAATGGAGGAGGCCCGGGGCAGAAGGTCGGTATGGGAATGGGAAGGGGAGTTATAATGGTTCATAACGGGGAGATCCAGTTGCGAATCTATAGCGTATAAGGGAGCTATCGGCTTGTGTAGTTTATTAGTGATACTGACATTTTGTTGTAGACGGTTACAAAATAGCTCTTGTTGTTGGTTTAGCTAATGGAAAACGAATGCCTGTTTGAAGTAGTAAAGCAGTGAAATGGATGCTGGTTGGAAGAAGCAATGTTATCAGTGGAGAAGAATGCGTTTATTAGCTTGTGAGTAGAAAGGTGCCAAAAGCTTATTTTGTCTCTGAATGGATGCTTTGTTTCTAGTATCAGCTTGGAGAACGGAATGTGTTTTCAGCTCAGAGCAAGAAAGCCTTGGATTTTACTGATAAGAGTTTAGCTTCATTTTCGGAAATTCCTTATCATGGGCATGTGTGGAAGTAGAAAAGTTACGTTTCGATCTTCCCTCAGTGATGCGTTTTCCTGAAATCATGTGACGTGTATTAATGAGTTAAGTTTTGTTTTCTCTGTAACCATGTGAATTGTATTCAGATTGTAATTGGTCATTGATTATCTATGTTACACCCCCTTTATCTATGTTACACCCCTTTTTCCTTTCTGTGTAAAAAGCAATTAATCTTGGAAAAGCTGTTCTTCCCTTCTCCTGCTAGACACTCGTTGGATCTAAAGGAATTTTAGAGGGAAACAACCCCAATGTGGAATAAAATCTGTTGCACTCATCCAGTATTCGGCTTTATTATTATAACCCAGACTGAAGGTAAAGAACTCGGATTATCACAGTAGGCCTTGGCAGACCGAGCACAAGTGCTCATCAAAACCTTCGCCGAGTCTATGCTTGGACTCTCCGATGTAAATGAGGGCATATCAGGACCACCAGATGAGGTTCACAGGGAAGCACGTGAACCTTTGTCTCACCTGGAAGGACTGCTGGGGTCCCTGGTAACATTTGGAGGAACTGCTGGGGATATTTTTATAAACCAGCATCTGTAGTTCCTTGTAAATTTATAAACCACTATCAGCGATTCATGTTGCTCCATTTTACGTTAAAAGATATTTATTCTCTATTTTGTGCTGAAATATTTGAAGTTGTATCAATCCAAATAAAGACCACACCTGTAACTTGCAGAACAGATCCATTTAACTCTGTCATCCCGTTGATTTCCCGGAAAGTTACAAATTGTCCTGTTTCCAACCCGTGGTTAGCGTTATCCATGCATGTCACGATTCCAGGATTGGACTGTTAATGGAGAGATAAAAAGCATTTAAACATGTATCCAGTTAGGTCATCCATAGTTTAGATTTTGGCTTGTACTCACTGGAGTTTAGAAGGATGAGAGGGGATCTTATAGAGACGTATAAAATTATAAAAGGACTGGACAAGCCAGATGCAGTTAAAATGTTCCCAATGTTGGGGGAGTCCAGAACCAGGGGCCACAGTCTTAGAATAAAGGGGAGGCCATTGAAAACTGAGGTGAGAAGGAACTTTTTCACCCAGAGAGTTGTGAATTTGTGGAATTCTCTGCCACAGAGAGCAGTGGAGGGCAAATCACTGGATTAATTTAATAGAGAGTTAGATACAGCTCTAGGGGTTACTGGAATCAAAGGATATGGGGAGAAGGCAGGCACGGGTTACTGATTGTGAATGATCAGCCATGATCACGAAGGGCCAAATGGCCTCCTCCTGCACCTATTTTCTATGTTTCTATGTTTCTATGATAGCCTCATTCTCCAAGGAGATTAAGAACAAGACAGTTGTGTCTTGTTTGAATCAAGCTGTTGGTCTCAAGTACGAATGAATTTACTACAAATAAACAAGAGCGATCAATAGCATTTAATAATGGTCCAATTCTATACTGCTATCATTGAGTCTGTCCTCACCTTCTCCATCATGGTCTGGTTTGGCTCAGCCACCAAGCACCACATCCGGAGGCTGCAACGGATCGTTCGCACAGCTGAGAAGGTTGTTGGCTGCAACTTTCCCCCCATTGACGAACTGTACACTGCAAGGGCCAGGAAGCGAGCGGGCAAGATCATCTCTGACCCCTCTCACCCTGGCCACAAACTCTTTGAAGCACTTCCCTCTGGAAGGCGACTCCGGACTGTCAAAGCAGCCACAGCCAGACATAAAAACAGCTTTTTTTTTCCACTTTCTCGCTTTTTTGCTCTGGTTTATTTTCACCCACATGTTTAGACTGTAATGTTGTATCCTTATTGATTTGATGTGTTTATGCTTTATTCTTAATTGTTAACTGTATGTTTGTGTTGTCATTTGTGAGCGGAGCACCAAGGCACATTCCTTGTATGTGCACATACTTGGCTTTTAAACTTATATAAACTTAAAACCTAAAAATAAACGTAAGAATTCGGCACTTGAAAAGCATAACTTACTCCATTCAAATAAAGTGAAAAACTGTGGTAAAGGTTAAGAGGGGTGGAATATTTGAGGCTTGTCCAGGAGAGCTTTTTTGCAATCTGTAGATAGACCGTCATGGGAAGGAGCATTACTGGAGCTTTGTTGGGAATGCATCTGGTCAGATAGAGGGATGCATTGGTATGGAATCACTTTAGAGGTAGTAACTACAGCTCAGTATAGTTTAAAGTTGTTGTAAAGGAGGAAGGGGATTCAAGGGTTAAGGCGTACATGCTACACGAAGATGAACTGTCACTAAATTAGATTGTGCAAGAAAATAACTGCAAATGCTGGTACAAATCGAAGGTATTTATTCACAAAGTGCTGGAGTAACTCAGCGGGTCAGGCAGCATCTCAGATGGGAAGGAATGGGTGACGTTTCGGGTCGAGACCCTTCTTCAGACTGATGTCAGGGGGCGGGACAAAGGAAGGATATAGGTGGAGACAGGAATTTAGAGGGAGAACTGGGAAGGGGGGGGATAGAGATGGACAGAGGAACTATCTAAAGTTGGAGAAGTCAATGTTCATACCGCTGGGTTGCAAGCTGCCCAAACGAAATATGAGGTGCTGTTCCTCCAATTTCCGGTGGGCCTCACTATGGCACTGGAGGAGGCCCATGACAGAAAGGTCAGACTGGGAGTGGGAGGGGGAGTTGAAGTGCTCAGCCACCGGGAGATCAGGTTGGCTGAGGCAGACTGAGCGAAGGTGTTGAGCGAAACAATCGCCGAGCCTGCGTTTGGTTTCGCCGATGTAAAGAAGTTGACATCGAGAGCAGCGGATACAATAGATGAGGTTGGAGGAGGTGCAGGTGAACCTCTGCCTCACCTGGAAAGACTGTTTGGGTCCTTGGATGGAGTCGAGGGGGGAGGTAAAGGCTATCTCTGCAGGGGTATCTCTGTGTAGCTGCCAGCTTGTGACTAAGAAGGGGGTGCTGTAAAATTACAAAGGAGAGGGAGCGGATACTAAGGAAGAGCACAGAGTAGAATGAGTCCCTTTACAACCACCACAAAGCTGAGCCCTGGAAGATGTGTTTATGTTCGTAGACTGAACTAATGACCTCGGACATGGTCAGTCGTAGTGGGTAATGATTAAATGTACTCCTAACCTCTTGCAAGACCACCCGTGTGGGGTATCTGGTTTTGTGATCACTTTTGTAAAACCTATTGTATTTGGTGTAACAAAACCTATTGTATCTGCTGAAACACTCTGTGAGTGGGTGGGGTCCTCGAGTGACTTTATGGTATTGTAGGAAAATAACTGCAGATGCTGGTACAAATCAAAGGCATCACAAAATGCTGGAGTAACTCAGCAGGTCAGGAAGCATCTAGGAGAGAGGGAATTTTTAATTTAAAAAAAAAAAAATTATTTATTTTTTAATTTTTAGAGATACAGCGCAGAAACAGGCCCTTCGGCCCACCGGGTCCGCGCCGCCCAGCGATCCCCGCACATTAACACTATCCTACACCCACTAGGGACAATGTTTACATTTGCCCAGCCAATTAACCTACACACCTGTACGTCTTTGGAGCGTGGGAGGAAACCGAAGATCTCGGAGAAAACCCACGCAGGTCACGGGGCGCCCGTAGTCAGGATCGAACCCGAGTCTCCGGCGCTGCATTCGCTGTAAGGCAGCAACTCTATCGCTGCGCCAACGTGCCGCGGTGACGTTTCGGGTCGAGACCCTTCTTCAGACTGATGCCGGGGGGGGGCGGGACAAAGAAAGGATATAGGTGGAGACAGGAAGACAGTGGGAGAACTGGGAAGGGGTATTGTTGTCTGTCTTAAGAATCGAACTTTAAAATTGTTATGAGAAAAGATAGGGATGGAGGTCTGAAGTTGGGGGAAGGCAAATGCCATCAATCATAATGGAAGAGGTTAGAATTAGATTGGGAACATTCACTTGCAGTTAACTACATTCATAGAACATGCAACCATATAGCAGAGGAACAGGCCTACAATGTGATGAACACAATGCCAAGTCAAACTAATCTCCTCTCCTTGCATGTGATCCAGATCCCTCCATTCCCTGCATATCCATGTGCCTATCCAATTATTAAACGGCAGTATCTTATCTGCTTTCACTGCCACACCTGGAAGCAGGTTCCAGGCACCCACCACTCTTTGTGTCAAAAAAAAAAACCTCCTTTAAACATCTCCTTTCAACTTTTCCGTCTGAGCTTAAAGCTTTGCCTTCTCGACTTTGACGTTCTGTCCATTCGATCTGTGCCACTCATAGGTGTTTTTTATTTCTATTAGGTCTCTGCTCAGCCTCCGATTAACTGGACCTTCAAAAGTGATTGATATACAAATATCTAAAATCCTCTCTTTGTTGGTTTTAACTTCATACAGACTCACAGAGCAGATTGTGATATGTGTGCGTTGAGCATGCACAATGATTTTGGCACAGTATTTTCCATAATGCAGGAAGCAGAATATTTGGATTGAATGAATTTCTCACACATGGAGGTGGCCAAGGCTCAATAGGCTTGAGCTGAGGACAATCTACGATTCCAGAATAAATTGAACTTGTTGCTAGCTAATGCAAAATACCAGTGAAAGTGATTATCATCTGTGGATATTACCCGTGTGATATTCTGAATGAAGATTTCCTTCGGTTCTTCTCCACTAGGGTCCGATACGTCGAAACGGTCTCCGAAATCACAGAACACTCGACAGAACACTCCATATACATCAGCACTGATGAACTGGAAACGGAAATACATAAAGTTAACATGCCGACACCTTCCATCCATGTCCAGTGCCCTCCATAATGTTTGCGACAAAAGACCCATCTTTTATTTATTTGTCTCTGTACTCCACAATTTGAGATTTGTAATAGAAAAAAAAATCGCATGTGGTCAAAGTGCACATTGTCAGATTTTATGAAAGGGTATTTTTATACATTTTGATTTCACCATGTAGAAATTACAGCTGTGTTTATACATAGTCCCCCCCCCATTTCAGGGCACCATAATGTTTGGGACACATGGCTTCACAGGTGTTTGTAATTGCTCAGATGTGTTTAATTGCCTCCTTAATGCAGGTATAAGAGAGCTCTCAGCACCTAGTCTTTCCTCCAGTCTTTCCATCACCTTTGGAAACCTTTATTGCTGTTTATCAACATGAGGACCAAAGTTGTGCCAATGATGGTCAAAGCATTGATGTAATTTCCCTCTCTGTATAAATAAGCAAGGTTTGGATCTGGTTGTACTTAGAGGATCGTTTTTCTATCCACATGAGTTAATATGTAGGCATTGTTTTACTCTGAAGGTGTCTAATGTGGTTTATGGTTTTAAAGCGAGGATTAAGCTTTAATGGTTATCATGGGATGAGAAAAGGAGGGAATGAGAATCTATAGCAAAGTATGGAGGAGAGAAGGAACTGCCAAAGATCCAAAGCATACCAGCTCATCTGTAAAACACGGTGGTGGGGGTGTTATGGCCTGGGCATGTAAGGCTGCTGAAGGTACTGGCTCACTTATCTTCATTGATGATACAACTGCTGATGGTAGTAGAAACATAGATAAAATAGAGAATAGGTGCAGTAGGCCATTCGGCCCTTCGAGCCTGCACCGCCATTCAATATGATCATGGCTGATCATCCAGCTCAGTAACCTGTACCTGCCTTCTCTCCATACACCCTGATCCCTTTAGCCACAAGGGCCACATCTAACTCCCTCTTAAATATAGCCAATGAACTGGCCTCAACTACCTTCTGTGGCAGAGAATTCCACAGACTCACCACTCTTTGTGTAAAGAAATGTTTTCTCATCTCGGTCCTAAAAGACTTCCCCCTTATCTTTAAGCTGTGACCCCTGGTTCTGGACTTCGCCAACATCGGGAACAATCTTCCCGCATCTAGCCTCTCCAACCCCTTAAGAATTTTATATGTTTCAATAAGATCCCCCCTCAGTCTTCTAAATTCCAGCGAGTATAAGCCTAGTCTATCAAGTCTTTCTTCATATGAAAGTCCTGCCATCCCAGGGATCAATCTGGTGAACCTTCTCTGTACTCCATCTAAGGCTAGAATGTCTTTCCTCAGATTAGGAGACCAAAACTGTACACAATACTCCAGGTGCGGTCTCACCAAGGCCCTGTACATCTGCAGCAGAACCTCCCTGCTCCTATACTCAAATCCTCTTATGAATGCCAACATACCATTCGCTTTCTTCACTGCCTGCTGCACCTACACGCTTGCTTTCAATGACTGCTGTACCATGACACCCAGGTCACGTTGCATCTCCCCTTTTCCTAATTGGCAATCATTCAGGTAATACTCTTTCCTGTTCTTGCCGCCAAAGTGGATAACCTCACATTTATCCACATTATATTGCATCTGCCATGCATTTGCCCACTCTCCTAATCTATCCAAGTCACTCTGCAGCATCCTATCATCCTCCTCGCAGCTAACACTGCCACCCAGCTTTGTGTCATCCGCAAACTTAGAGATGTTGCATTCAATTCCCTCGTCCAAATCATTAATATATATTGTAAATAACTGGGGTCCAAGCACTGAGCCTTGTGGTACCCCATTAGTCACTGCCTGCCATTCTGAAAAGGACCCGTTTATTCCTACTCTTTGCTTCCTGTTATTCCTACTCTTTGCTTCTTTGGAAGTGAATTCTGAAGTGTATAGACACATCCTATCCTAAAGCAACAAAGGAGTTTTTCAAAGCTAAAAAATGGTAAATTCTTGAGTGGCCAAGTCAATCACCCGATCTGAATCCAATTGAGCATGCCTTTTATATGCTGAAGAGAAAACTGAAGGGGACTAGCCCCCAAAACAAGCATAAGCTAAAGATGGCTGCAATACAGGTCTGGCAGAGCATCACCAGAGAAGACACCCAGCAACTGGTGATGTACATGAATCGCAGACTTCAAACAGTCATTGCATGCAAAGGATATGCAACAACATACTAAACACGACTACTTTCATTTACATGACATTGCTGTGTCCCAAAAATTATGGTGCCCTGAAATGGGGGGATTATGTATAAACAATGCTGTAATTTCTACATGGTGAAACCAAAATGTATCAAAATGGCCTTTATTAAAATCTGACAATGTGCACTTTAACCACATGTAATTTTTTTTCTCTATTACAAATCTCAAACACTGTAGGAAAATGGGAAGGAGAAGTAAAGAAAAACCGTGCACAACGGCAGAAGAAAAGAATAAAGGGAAGCAAATTCAAAAGGGTTTGTATTAAAATAGTTCTGAGAGGTTGTCGTGAGAAGATGCTGTTTAGCCTTCTCCATGAATCACAGTAGAAAATCATGACTGGTAGGCCAGAAATGGTAAGATTGTGAAGCTGATTATTCTTGTAATAGGGTAATATTTTGTATTCATTCCTGTTTTAATGTGTTTATAACTTTTTGCAGATTAGAAATACACCAAACGTACAACAAACGAAAACCACCGCAAGTTTGATTGAGAACTGCCAGAATCATTTTTTGGAATAAAATCGCTTCAATTTAACTATTTTTGATGCATTTTGTTACAAAAAAAACAGGTGCTGGTTGGTTTTCTTGGTTGGAGCAGAAACGCAATATTGATCTGTGTTTTTTTTAAATGGTTGTTGCTGCATTAGGCATTTATTAGCTGATCAACATAACTTTCCCAAAGCATCACGCTGAATATTGGACAAACAAGCATGCATTTTGCAATTTGAGGCTTCAGTCACATCGTGAGCAATGAGGGAGGCAAGGAAGGAGATTGCGGGGTTCTTGACAAGGATTTTTGATTCTACTCTAGCCACAGGCGAGGTCCCAGATGACTGCCGTGTGACCAACGTTAACCCTTAGTTCAGGAGAGAATCCAGGGAACTCTCGGCCAGTGTGCTTCATGCCGGTGATAGGGAAACTATTGGAGAGAATTCTTTGAGATAGAATTTGCTCCCATTTGGAAGCGAATGGGATAATTAGGGATAGGCAGCACAGAATTGTGCGTGGCAAGTCGTTGTTCACCAACTTGAATCAAGTGTTTTGAGGAGGAGATTGATGAAGGTAGGGTGGTGGGTGTTATATACGTGGATTTGAATAAGGCTTTTGATAAGGTCCCTCATAGTAGGCCAATCCAGTAGATTAAGATGTATAGGATCCACGATGACTTGGTCGTATGGATTTGGAACTGGCTTATTCACAGAAACCATAGGGGTTGTGGTGGAAGGTAGATATTCTGGTTGGAGGTCTGTGACCAGTATAGTTCCACAAGGGTCTGTGCTGCAACTCTGGTGTTTGTGACCAAGGCGTAAATGTAGATGAGTTAGTGAGTGCGTCTGCTGACGACGCCAAAATTGGAGGAGTTGCAGACAGTGAGGAAGCCTGTCAGAAGATACAACGGGATATAGTCCAGCTGCAACAATGGGCAGAGAAATGGCAGATGGAGTTTAACCCGAGCAAGTTCGAGGAGTTGTACTTTGGGAGATTGAATAGACAATAGACAATAGGTGCAGGAGGAGACCGTTCGGCCCTTCGAGCCAGCACCACCATTCAATGTGATCATGGCTGATCATTCTCAATCAGTACCCCGTGCCTGCCTTCTCCCCATACCCCCTGACTCCACTATCCTTAAGAGCTCTATCTAGCTCTCTCTTGAATGCATTCAGAGAACTGGGCTCTGAGGCAGAGAGTTCCACAGATTTACAACTCTCGGACTGAAAAAGCAAGGAGAGAGTATACAGTGATTGGCAAGACCTTTGACAGTGCAGTTGTGGAGAGGGATCTTCGTGTTCAAGTTCATAGCTCACTGAAGGTGGCAGCACAGGGTGGTAAAGAAGACGTATGGTATGCTTGCCTGCTTTGCTCGGGGTATTGCAAACAAGAGTCAGGCAGCCATGATGCAGTTCTATAGAACTTTGGTTGGGCCATATTTGGAGTGTTGCATGCTGTTTTGGTCACCCCATTACAGATGGGGGGGGGGGGGGGGGGAGATGTGTAAACTGTGGCGAGGGTAAAAAGGAGGTTTAGCGGAATGGAATGTCGGAGGTTGAGGGGAGACTTGACAGAAGCATGTAAAATTGAGAGAGGCACAGATAGGGTAGACAGTCAGAACCTTTCTCCCAGGGCAGAATTGAGCAATGCTAGACGGCATAGCGAGAAGCTAAGAGGGGGAAAGTGTAATGGAGATGTAGAGGGCAAGTTTTCTTTACACAGAGGGTAGTGGGGGCCTGGAACGCATTGCCACAGATGGTGGTGGAGGAAGATATGAAAGTGGGACTTAAGAGGGTTTTAGATAGGTGCATGGAAGTGCAGGCAAGAGAGGGATATGGATCATGTGCAGGCACAGATTGATCCCTGGGATGGCGGGGCTGTCATATGAGGAAAGATTGAAAAGACTAGGCTTGTATTCACTGGAGTTTAGAAGGATGAGAGGGGGATCTTATACAGACATATAAAATTATAAAAGGACTGGACAAGCTAAGATGCAGGAAAAATGTTCCCAATGTTGGGGGAGTCCAGAACCAGGGGCCACAGTCTTAGAATAAAAGGGGAGGCCATTTAAAACTGAGGTGAGAAGGAACGTTTTCACCCAGAGAGTTGTGAATTTGTGGAATTCTCTGCCACAGAGGGCAGTGGAGGCCAAATCACTGGATGAATTTAAGAGAGACATAGATAGAGCTCTGGGGATATGGGCTAGTGGAATCAAGGGATATGGGGAGAGGTTGGGCACAGGTTACTGATTGTGGATGATCAGCCATGGCTCGATCAGCTGGCTCGAAGGGCCAAATGGCTTCCTCCTGCACCTATTTTCTGTTTCTGGATGAGATCAGTTCAGCTAGGGCCGTTCCTTCGCTGTAATGTTCTATGTTTGAGGTGCCCAAGCATGCATGGTATATAGTGTACAGTCATACAGTGATATCTTGCGAGAAGCAGCAAAACAGTGTGACATCTGGAATAACCTGGTCGGTACAATACTGTTTAGAAACAATTCATGCTCACTGCATGCACAATGTACTATTTTTATACTCGTTTACAGCAGAATAGTATCCAAAAGCAAATCGATATTCTGCCTGGTTCAAAATGTGGTCGGAGAGTAGGAGGGCAGGAGAAATCACAGAGGGAGAGCAGTGAGAGAGCATGTTGCTCTATTATCCAACAAAAGACAAGAGGAATAATTATTTCTTGTCTTGCAATATTGCAACAAAATTTATACCAGTTGCAAATTTAGTGATCAACTAAGTGGCGATGGAAAGTTCACGCCCTGTACATCACGAGCAAAACATACCTTGATGGGTGGCTGCTGAGAACGGCAAAAGTTATTGATCTTCTTTTGAAGTGAAAGTCTAGTCTCTGTTAATACCACACACTACAGATGAAATAAAAGGGTCCAATTAATAATAATTATGGCAGGGTACAACACCACAGTCAGAGTCATACAACAGGCCCTTCAGACACTGTGACATGCTTAGAAAATAGAACACAGCACAGGGACAAGCTATTTGGTCCACAATGTCGTAACAAGACCACTCTTATCTGCCTGTGTAAGAAAATAACTGCAGATGCTGGTACAAATCGAAGGTATTTATTCACAAAATGCTGGAGTAACTCAGCAGGTCAGGCAGCATCTCAGGAGAGAAGGAATGGGTGACGTTTCAGGTCGAGACCCTTCTTCAGTCTGAAGAAGGGTCTCGACCCGAAACGTCACCCATTCCTTCTCTCCTGAGGTGCTGCCTGACCTGCTGAGTTACTCCAACATTTTGTGAATAAATACCTTCGATCTGCCTGCACATAACCCACATCCCCCAGCATGGCTTTATACACGACAGGTTGTGTGTTACTAATTTGATTGAGATTTTTGAGGAACTGATGAAGGGGACTGATGAATGCAAGGTGGTAGATGTTGCTTATGTGGATTTTAGTAACGTTTTTGATAAAGTCCTTCAAGGCTGATCCAAGAGATTAACATGGGAACATAGAAAATAGGTGCAGGAGGAGGCTATTTGGCCCTTCGAGCCGGCACCGCCATTCAATGTGATCATGGCTGATCATCCACAATCAGTAACCTGTGCCCAACTTCTCCCCATATCCCTTCATTCCACTAGCGCCCAGAGCTCTATCTAACTATCTCCTAAATTCATCCAGTTATTTGGCCTCCACTGCCCTCTGTGGCAGAGAATTCCACAAATTCACAACTCTCTGGGTGAAAAAGTTTCTTCTCATCTCAGATTTAAATGGCCTCCCCTTTATTCTAAGACTGTGGCCCCTGGTTCTGGACTCCCCCAACATTGGGAACATTTTTCCTGCATCTAGCTTGTCCAGTCCTTTTATAATTTTATATGTCTCTATAAGATCACCTCTCATCCTTCTAAACTCCAGTGAATACAAGCCCAGTCTTTTCAATCTTTCAATAGACAATAGACAATAGGTGCAGGAGGAGGCCATTCGGCTCTTCGAGCCAGCACCACCATTCAATGTGATCATGGCTGATCATTCTCAATCAGTACCCCGTTCCTGCCTTCTCCCCATACCCCCTGACTCCGCTATCCTTAAGAGCTCTCTCTCTCTCTCTCTCTTGAATGCATTCAGAGAATTGGCCTCCACTGCCTTCTAAGCAGAGAATTCCACAGATTCACAACTCTCTGACTGAAAAAGTTTTTCCTCATCTCAGTTTAAATGGCCTACCCCTTATTCTTAAACTGTGGCCCCTTGTTCTGGACTCCCACAACATTGGGAACATGTTTCCTGCCTCTAACGTGTCCAACCCCTTAATAATCTTATACGTTTCGATAAGATCTCCTCTCATCCTTCTAAATTCCAGTGTATACAGGCCTAGTCGCTCCAGTCTTTCACCATATGACAGTCCCGCCATTCCGGGAATATATCTAGTAAACCTACGTTGCACGCCCTCAATAGCAAGAATATCCTTCCTCAAATTTGGAGACCACAACTGCACACAGTACTCCAGGTGCGGTCTGACTAGGGCCCGGTACAACTGCAGAAGGACCTCTTTGCTCCTATACTCTTACAAAATTCTTAAGGGGTTGGACAGGCTAGATGCAGGAAGATTGTTCCCGATGTTGGGGAAGTCCAGAACAAGGGGTCACAGTTTAAGGATAAGGGGGAAGTCTTTTAGGACCGTGATGAGAAAGTTTTTTTTCACACAGAGAGTGGTGAATCTGTGGAATTCTCTGCCACAGAAGGTAGTTGAGGCCAGTTCATTGGCTATATTTAAGAGGGAGTTAGATGTGGCCCTTGTGGCTAAAGGGATCAGGGGGTATGGAGAGAAGGCAGGTACGGGATACTGAGTTGGATGATCAGCCATCGAAGGGCCGAATTGCCTACTCCTGCACCTATTTTCTATGTTTCTATACTCAACTCCTCTTGTTATGGAGGCCAACATTCCATTGGCTTTCTTCACTGCCTGCTGTACCTGCATTTTTGCTTCTTAATATTTTCTGTAGACTCATTATTCACTTTTACATAAGTAGGAAACGCAATGACACCATCCTCTTTGCCCAACACTTCAACTCCCCCTCCCATTCCCAATCTGTCTCCAACTGCATTTTATCTCTGTACTGACCACTCCCCTGACATCAGTCTGAAGAAGGGTCTCAACCCGAAACGTCGCCCATTCCTTCTCTCCAGAGATGCTGCCTGACCCGCTGAGTTACTCCAGAATTCTGCGTCTATCTCAGACATCAATGTGTATCTGGTGCAAAGAAAGGCTATCTGCCCACATCAATTTCACGATGGCCATGTGTCTTTCTTTCAACAATACTATCAATGTTGGAATACCTTAAAAGTCCTAGATCATTTTACATACAAGCCAGTAAAGTAAAATACTGATTTGGCTAACGTGGGGACAAGGTAAGAAATACAGTGGACACACTTACAGTCATTTTGCGATAATACTGATTAAAATGGAACAAGCTCAGAATGAATGAATGAATGAATGAATGAATGAATGAATGAATGAACGATACTCTATTATAACTTTTGACATGTCACAGTGAATTCTCTGTTTGGTATTTACATTTTGGTTGGAATGATTGAGTTGGGCCAAAGGGCCTTTTTCCTGCTGTGTAACGATGATTCTGTGACTGGCTAAACATGTTAAAAGTTTGAATAAATTGCCTGAATTACCTGATAATGTTGCAGAAAACTTAGATCTGCATTTTCGTCCAAAAGGATGTTGGAAGAAGTGACTTGGACATAGGGGTTGAGTTCAGCAAGTTGTAACATGGTGGCCTTGGCCCTACAAATTAAATAAAGAAACTAATTACCTTTCAGAACAAATTAATTAACTTTTTATTTCTTTGCGCGCACTTTTATTGTATTTCTAATCTGCAACAAGATATTAACACTTTAAAACAGGAATGAATACAAAATATTACCCTGACCCAGAGCAAAAGAACAAGAATAATCAGCTTCACAATCATTTAATTCCGAAAACATTCACTTGGAAGGAAAATAAACAAGTATCTGAATGTTTTATTGTCATACGTACCAAAACAGAACAATGAAAGTCTTACTTACAAGTCAGAGAGTAATAGAGTCATAGAGAGTTTTTTATTTCTCAAAATGCTGGAGTAACTCAGCGGGTCAGGCAGCATCTCAGGAGAGAAGGAATGGGTGACGTTTCGGGTCGAGACCCTTCTTCAGACTGATGTCAGGGGGGCGGGACAAAGGAAGGATATAGGTGGAGACAGGAAGATAGAGGGAGAACTGGGACGGAGGAGGGGAAGGGAGGGACAGAGGAGCTATCTAAAGTTGGAGAAGTCGATGTACATACCACTGGGCTGCAAGCTGCCCAAGCGAAATATGAAGTGCTGTTCCTCCAATTTCCGGTGGGCCTCACTCTGACACTGGAGGAGGCCCAAGACAGAAAGGTCAGACTGGGAGTGGGAGGGGGAGTTGAAGTGCTCAGCCACCGGGAGATCAGGTTGGTTAAGGCGGACTGAGCGAAGGT
Source organism: Rhinoraja longicauda (assembly GCF_053455715.1). NCBI lineage: Eukaryota > Metazoa > Chordata > Chondrichthyes > Rajiformes > Arhynchobatidae > Rhinoraja > Rhinoraja longicauda. Next base: position 6,345,478 of record NC_135955.1, on the reverse strand, counting down.
CTTCAGCGAAACGATCGCCGAGCCTGCGTTTGGTTTCGCCGATGTAAAGAAGTTGACATCTAGAGCAGCGGATGCAATAGATGAGGTTGGAGGAGGTGCAGGTGAACCTCTGTCTCACCTGTTTGGGTCCTTGGATGGAGTCATAGAGAGTGATATAGTATGGGAAACAGGCCCTTCGGCCCAACTTGCCCACACCAGCCAACATGTCTCAGCTGCACTAGTCCCACCTACCAGCAGTCCATATCCCTCCAAACTATCCATGTACCTGTCTAACTGCTTCTTAAATGTTGGGATAGTCCCTGCCTCAACTACCTCCTCTGGCAGCTTGTTCCATACACCCACCACCCTTTGTATGAAAAGGTTACCCCTCAGATTCCGATAAAATATTTTCCCCTTCACCTTAAACCTATGTCCTCTGGTCTTCGATTCACCCACTCTGGGCAAGAGATTCTGTGCATTTACCCGATCTGTTCCTCTCATGATCTTATACACCTCTATAAGATCACCCCTCATCCTCCTGCGCTCCAAGGAATCGAGACCCAGCCTACTCGTCCTCTCCCTGTAGCTCAGGCCCTCAAGTCCTGGGAACACCCTCGTAAATCTTCTCTGTCCCCTTTCCAGCTTGACAACATCTTTCCGATAACACGGTGCCCACAAGTTAGTGAGACATGACCTGCTGCATACTGAGTCATGTTTACTGTCCCTAATTAGTCCACACTCCTCCAAATGTGAGTTGCCTTGCCCTCACAGATCAGGACTTATCATAAGAAAATAACTGCAGATGCTGGTACAAATCGATTTATTCACAAAATGCTGGAGTAACTCAGCAGGTCAGGCAACATGTCGGGAGAGAAGGAATGGGTGATGTTTCGGGTCGAGACCCTTCTTCAGACTGGGTGTTGATCATGTTGTATTTGGGCTATTCTGGATGTTACCGGAGCAAGACAAACGGGGAGGGTGAAAGGAGGTTCTCCCTTGCTTAGATGGTAGGACTTTAGTTATGGTGAGAGATTGAATAGGCTGGCCATGTTTCCCCTGGTGGAAAGTAGGCTGAGGGACCGGACCATCAGACCCATGGTGGGGCATATTAAAAAGAAGTTTCAGGTGACAGGGAAGTTGTGGAGTAAGTCTTTCCACATGCAGAGTGCTTGCTATCTGGAACGCACTGCCAGAGGCGGTTGCACAGGTGGATGTACCACAACAGGCAAGGCAAAGTGGAAGTAGCCAAGCAAAGAATTTAAGAGTAGGCCACAGCTACAGCAATGTGGATGTCTAGTTGCCGTGCTGTAGAGATCACATCAGAACGATTGCAGTGGAATTCTCCAAAATGCAGGGATGGAGCACATCGCTTATGAGGACAGGATAATTTGGGCTTACACAGGACAGCACAGCACAGGAATGGACCCTTCAGCCCAGAGTTTGTGCCGAACATGATGCTGTTAAACTGATCTCACCTGCCTGTGTGTGATTCATATCCCTCTATTCCTTACACTTCCATGTGGAACATGATGCTTAGTTAAACTGATCTCATCTGCCTGTGTGTGATTCATATCCCCCTATTCCTTACACTTCCATGTGCCTATGTCACATCTGCCATTCCCACTGTGCCAATAGACAATAGACAATAGGTGCAGGAGTAGGCCATTCAGCCCTTCGAGCCAGCACCGCCATTCAATGCGATCATGGCTGATCACTCTCAATCAGTACCCCGTTCCTGCCTTCTCCCCATACCCCCTCACTCCGCTATCCTTAAGAGCTCTATCCAGCTCTCTCTTGAAAGCATCCAACGAACTGGCCTCCACTGCCTTCTGAGGCAGAGAATTCCACACCTTCACCACCCTCTGACTGAAAAAGTTCTTCCTCATCTCCGTTCTAAATGGCCTACCCCTTATTCTTAAACTGTGGCCCCTTGTTCTGGACTCCCCCAACATTGGGAACATGTTATCTGCCTCTAATGTGTCCAATCCCCTAATTATCTTATATGTTTCAATAAGATCCCCCCTCATCCTTCTAAATTCCAGTGTATACAAGCCCAATCGCTCCAGCCTTTCAACATACGACAGCCCCGCCATTCCGGGAATTAACCTAGTGAACCTACGCTGCACGCCCTCCATAGCAAGAATATCCTTCCTCAAATTTGGAGACCAAAACTGCACACAGTACTCCAGGTGCGGTCTCACCAGGGCCCGGTACAACTGTAGAAGGACCTCTTTGCTCCTATACTCAACTCCTCTTGTTACGAAGGCCAACATTCCATTGGCTTTCTTCACTGCCTGCTGTACCTGCATGCTTCCTTTCATTGACTGATGCACTAGGACACCCAGATCTCGTTGAACTCCCCCTCCTCCTAACTTGACACCATTCAGATAATAATCTGCCTTTCTATTCTTACTTCCAAAGTGAATAACCTCACACTTATCTACATTAAACTGCATCTGCCATGTATCCGCCCACTCACACAACCTGTCCAAGTCACCCTGCAGCCTTATTGCATCTTCCTCACAATTCACACTACCCCCCAACTTAGTATCATCTGCAAATTTGCTAATGGTACTTTTAATCCCTTCGTCTAAGTCATTAATGTATATCGTAAATAGCTGGGGTCCCAGCACCGAACCTTGCGGTACCCCACTGGTCACTGCCTGCCATTCCGAAAGGGACCCATTTATCCCCACTCTTTGCTTTCTGTCTGCCAACCAATTTTCTATCCATGTCAGTACCCTACCCCCAATACCATGTGCCCTAATTTTGCCCACTAATCTCCTATGTGGGACCTTGTCGAAGGCTTTCTGAAAGTCGAGGTACACCACATCCACTGACTCTCCCTTGTCAATTTTCCTAGTTACATCCTCAAAAAATTCCAGTAGATTTGTCAAGCATGATTTCCCCTTCGTAAATCCATGCTGACTCGGAATGATCCCGTTACTGCTATCCAAATGCTCAGCAATTTCGTCTTTTATAATTGACTCCAGCATCTTCCCCACCACTGATGTCAGACTAACTGGTCTATAATTACCCGTTTTCTCCCTCCCTCCTTTCTTAAAAAGTGGGATAACATTTGCTATCCTCCAATCCACAGGAACTGATCCTGAATCTATAGAACATTGAAAAATGATCTCCAATGCTTCCACTATTTCTAGAGCCACCTCCTTAAGTACTCTGGGATGCAGACCATCAGGCCCTGGGGATTTATCAGCCTTCAGTCCCATCAGTCTACCCAAAACCATTTCCTGCCTAATGTGGATTTCCTTCAGTTCCTCCATCACCCTAGGTTCTCCGGCCCCTAGAACATTTGGGAGATTGTGTGTATCTTCCTCAGTGAAGACAGATCCAAAGTAACGGTTTAACTCGTCTGCCATTTCTTTGTTCCCCATAATAAATTCCCCTGCTTCTGTCTTCAAGGGACCCACATTTGCCTTGACTATTTTTTTCCTCTTCACGTACCTAAAAAAACTTTTGCTATCCTCCTTTATATTATTGGCTAGTTTACCCTCGTACCTCATCTTTTCTCCCCATATTGCCTTTTTAGTTAACTTTTGTTGCTCTTTAAAAGAGTCCCAATCCTCTGTCTTCCCACTCTTCTTTGCTATGTTATACTTCCTCTCCTTAATTTTTATGCTGTCCCTGACTTCCCTTGTCAGCCACAGGTGTCTCTTACTCCCCTTAGAGTCTTTCAACCTCTTTGGAATAAATTGATCCTGCAACCTCTGCATTATTCCCAGGAATACCTGCCATTGCTGTTCTACCGTCTTCCCTGCTAGGGCCTCCTTCCAATCAATTTTGGCCAGCCCCTGCCTCATGCCTCTGTAATCCCCTTTGCTATACTGTAATACCGACACTTCCGATTTTCCCTTCTGCCTTTCCATTTGCAGAGTAAAACTTATCATGTTGTGATCACTGCCTCCTAATGGCTCTTTTACCTCTAGTCCCCTTATCAGATCAGGATCATTACACAACACTAAATCCAGAATTGCCTTCTCCCTGGTAGGCTCCAGTACAAGCTGTTCTAAGAATCCATCTCGAAGGCACTCTACAAACTCTCTTTCCTGGGGTCCATTTCCAACCTGATTTTCCCAGTCTACCTGCATGTTGAAATCTCCCATAACCACCGTAGCATTACATTTTTGACACGCCAATTTTATCTCCTGATTCAACTTGCACCCTATGTCGAGGCTACTGTTTGGGGGCCTATAGATAACTCCCATTAGGGTCTTTTTACCACTACAATTCCTCATTTCTATCCATACTGATTCAACATCTCCTGATTCTATGTCACCCCTTGCAAGGGAATGAATATCATTCCTTACCATCAGAGCAACCCCACCCCCTCTGCCCACCTGTCTGTCTTTTCTATACGTTGTGTACCCCTGAATATTCAGTTCCCAGCCCTGGTCCTCTTGTAGCCATGTCTCAGTGATCCCTACAACATCATACTTGCCCATGACTAACTGAGCCTCAAGCTCATCCACTTTATTTTTTATACTACGCACATTTAAGTACAACACTTTAACTTCTGTATTTACCTCCCCTCTCACATCGTTCACAATTGGCCCTGCCCTTAATTTCTTTTCCCCTCTAGAACTTCTGTTCCCATTCTTCCGAGAGTCTTTTGCAATATCTCCTGTATTTCCTTTTACCTCATCTTCATATTCACAATTTGTTAACCCCTCCCCCCCACTACTTAGTTTAAAGCCACAGGTGTCACACTAGCAAACCTGCCTGCCAGAATGTTTGTCCCCCTGCTGTTAAGATGCAACCCGTCCCTTTTGTACAAGTCACCCCTAGCCCAGAAGAGATCCCAGTGGTCCAGAAATCTAAATCCCTGCTCTCTGCACCAGTCCCTCAGCCATAAATTCATACCCTCTATCTCTCTGTTCCTGGCCTCACCAGCACGAGGTACCGGTAGCAGTCCAGAGATAACCACCTTCGACGTCCTACTTCTCAGTGTTTTTCCCAACTCTCTAAACTCCCGCTGTAGCACCTCCTTCCTCTTCCGCCCGACGTCATTCGTGCCCACGTGCACAACGACTTCAGGTTGATCGCCTTCCCTCACTAGGATTTTCTGAAGCCGGTCTGTGATGTGTTGAACCCTGGCACCAGGGAGGCAACAGACCATCCTCAAGTCCCTCCTTCTGCCACAGAATCTTCTGTCCGTCCCTCGGACTATGGAGTCACCGACCACTACGGCTCTTCCAGACTTCGGTCTCCCCTGTCGAGTATCCTTGCCAACAGGTCCGCCTATGTTACATCTGCCTCCACATGTGCCACATCATTCCAACATGTGCCATCATTCCCACATTCTCCATCATTCCCACATTCTCCATCATTCCCACATCATTCCCACATTCTCCATCATTCCCACATTCTCCATCATTCCCACATTCTCCATCATTCCCACATTCTCCATCACATTCCCACATCATTCCCACATTCTCCATCATTCCCACATTCTCCATCATTCCCACATTCTCCATCATTCCCACATGTGCCTATATCACATCTGCCACCACCATTCCTACTGACTGGCAATACATTCACACTCTGTGCAAAAAAAACTTGCCCCGCACATCTGCATTAAACCTTCCCCCTATCATCTTAAAGTTATGCCCTCTCGTGTGGGATATTTGTGTACATATGGATTGTTTACCACTGACCAGAGAAACTAGTGGGAAACCAGGTCAGCAAGGTGGCACAGCGGTAGAGTTGCTGCCTTACAGTGCTTACATCGCCAGAGACCCGGGTTCCATCCCGACTACGGGTGCTGCCTGCACGGAGTTTGTACGTTCTCCCCGTGACCTGCGTGGGTTTTCTCCGAGATCTTCGGTTTCCTCCCACACTCCAAAGACGTGCAGGTTTGTAGGTTATTTGGCTGGGTATAAATGTAAATTGTCCCTAGTGCATGTACAGTAGTGTTAATGTGCGGGGATCGCTTGTCAGTGCGGACTCGGTGGGCCAAAGGGCCAGTTTCCGCACTGTATCCCGAAACCAAAGCAAATTAATAGACACGCAACAATATGATGAGCAGGGATATGATGGACAGTAAGAAAGTCTTCCCCTTAACAGAGGTGTCTGGAATTTAGAAGGATGAGAGGGGATCTTATTGAAACATATAAGGTTATTAAGGGATTGGACACGCTAGAGGCAGGAAACATGTTCCCAATGTTGGGGGAGTCAAGAACCAGGGGCCACAGTTTAAGAATAAGGGGTAGGCCATTTAGAACGAAGATGAGGAAAAACTTTTTCAGTCAGAGAGTTGTGAATCTGTGGAATTCTCTGCCTCAGAAGGTAGTGGAGGTCAATTCTCTGGATGCTTTCAAGAGAGAGCCAGATAGAGCTCTTAATGATAGCGGAGTCAGGGGGGTATGGGGAGAAGGCAGGAACGGGGGACTGATTGTGGATCATCAGCCATGATCACGGTGAATGGCGGTGCTGGCTCAAAGGGCCGAATGGCCTACTCCTGCACCTGTCGTCTATTGTGTCTAAATTCAAAGGAAATAGGTTTAAGTCAAGGAGCAGGAAGTGTGGAAAAGATCTGAGGTGGAACCTTACTGGAAGAGTGCTGGGACTGTGGAACGCACAACCTGACGTGCAGAGATTAACAACCTGGAACAAGTGTGCAGATGAGCATCTACTTCACCAAGACATAGATGGCCACAAGGCAAGCACTGGTCATAGAGTCACACAGAATAAAAACAGGCCTTAGGCCCAACTCGTGCATGCCCAACAAGATGTACCATCTAAGCCAGTCTAATTTGCCTGTGGTTAGCCCAAATCCTGCTAAACCTTTCCTATCCATGTGTCTTTTTAATGCTGTCACTGTACCTGCCTCAAAATCCTCCTGCACTCCAAGGAATTAAGTTCTAGCCTGCCTGCACAACCTCTCCCGTAAGCTCAGGCCTTTAAGTACAGGCAACATCATCATAAATCTTCTCTGCGATCTTTCCATCTTAACGACATCCTTCCCATAGGAGGGTGACAAAAACTGAACACAACACTCCAAATGTGGCCTCACCAATGTTTTGCACAACTGTAACATAACAACTTACCTCCTCCACCTGCAACTCCTCCAACCTCATCTATTGCATCCGCTGTTCCAGATGTCAACTTCTCTACGTCGGCGAGACCAAACGCAGGCTCGGCGATCGTTTCGCTCAACACCTTCGCTCAGTCCGCCTTAACCAACCTGATCTCCCGGTGGCTCAGCACTTCAACTCCCCCTCCCACTCCCATGTCTGACCTTTCTGCCATGGGCCTCCTCCATTGTCACAGTGAGGCCCAATGCAAATTGGAGGAACAGCATCTCACATTTCGCTTGGGCAGCTTACACCCCAGTGGTATGAACATTGACTTCTCCAACTTCAGATAGTTCCTCTGTCCCTCTCTATCCCCTCCCCCTTCCCAGGTCTCCCACTAGTCTTCCTGTCTCCTACTACATCCTATCTTTGTCCCGCCCCCTCCCTTGACATGTCTGAAGAAGGGTCTCGACCCGAAACGTCACACATTCCTTCTCTCCTGAGATGCTGCCTAACCTGCTGAGTTATTCCAGCATTTTGTGTCGACCTTCAATTTGAACCAGCATCTGCAGTTATTTTCCTACAAATCCCAACTTCTATACTCAATACCCTTAAAAACAAAGGCCAATGTATTGAAAGCCTTGGCCACCATGTCTACCAGTAACGCATCTTTCAAGGTACTATGTACCTGCACTCCCATATCCCCTTGCACTCCAACATTCTGCAGGGCCCTGTGACTTCCCAAAATGCAATACCTCACATTTATCTGCATTAAGCTGCATTAGCTATTCTTCAGCCCACTTGCCCTGCTGATGGAATTAGTACCCTTGAGAGAAAACGGGGAATTATAGACCAGTTAGCCTTAAATCAGTAGTGGGGAAGATGCTTGAGTCGATTATTAAAGATGTTATCGCAGCCCATTTGGAAAGCAGTGACAGGATCGGTCAAAGTCAGCATGGATTTATGAAGGGGAAATCATACTTGACCGATCGTCTGGATTTTTTTTGAGGATGTAACAAGTAGAATGGATAAGGGAGAGCCAGTGGATGTGGCGTATCGAGACTTTCAAAAAGCCTTTGACAGGGTCTCACACAAGAGATTGGTGTGCAAGATTAGAGCACATGGTACTGGGGGTAGGGTATTGACATGGATAGAGAACTGGGTGGTAGACGGGAAGCAAAGAGTAGGAATTAACGGGTCCTTTTCAGAATGGCAGGTAGTGACTAGTCAGGTACCACAAGGCTCGGTGCTGGGACCCCAGTTACTTACAATATATATTAACGATTTAGGCGAGGGAATTAAATGTGACATATCTAAGTTTGCGGATGACACAAAGCTGGGTGGCAGTGTGAGCTGTGAGGAGGATGCTATGAGGCTGCAGGGTGACTTGGATAGGTTGAGTGAGTGTGCAGATGCATGGCAGATGCAGTATAATGTGGATAAATGTGAAGTTATCCACTTGGGTGGCAAGAACATGAAGGCAGATTATTATCTGAATGGTGTCAGATTATAAAAAGGGGAGGTGCAACAAGACCTGGGTGTGATTGTACATCAGTCACTGAAAGTAAGCATACAGGTACAGCAGACAGTGAAGAAAGCTAATGGCATGTTGGCCTTCATTGCGAGAGGATTTAAGTTTCGGAGCAAGGAGGTCCTACTGCAGTTGTACAGGGCCATGGTGAGACCGCACCTGGGGTATTGTGTGCAATTTTGGTCTCCTAATTTGAGAAAGGACATTATTGCTATTGAGGGAGTGCAGCGTAGGTTCACCAGGTTAATTCCCAGGATGGCGGGACTGACATATGATGAAAGAATGGGCCGACTGGGCTTATATTCACTGGAATTTAGAAGAATGAGAGGGGATCTTATAGAAACATATAAAATTCTTAAAGGATTGGACAGACTAGATGTAGGAAAAATGTTCCCAATGTTAGGGGAGTTGTGAATCTGTGGAATCTGTGGAATTCTCTGCCACAGGAGGCAGTGGAGGCCTATTCACAATGTTTTCAAGAGAGAGTTGGATATAGCTCTTAGGACTAAAGGAATCAAGGGATATGGGGGAAAAAGACAGAATTGGGTACTGATTTTAGATGATCAGCCATGATTATATTGAATGGCGGTCCTGGGTCGACGGCCGAATTTTTCTATGCTTCTATGTTCAAGATCCTACTGTAATCTTTGATAACCATCTTCACTGTCTACAAAACCACCTACTTGATGCACTTACTAAACTTACTAATCATGCCTTTTACGTTCTCATCCAAAGTGTTGATATAAACCACAAGTAGGAATGGGACTAACTGATCTGAGGCACACCACAGGCCTCCAGTCTGAAAAACACCCTTCACCACCACCATCCGCTTCCTTACATGAAGCCAGTTCTGTATCCAGTTCGACACAAAATGCTGGAGTAACTCAGCGGGACAGGCAGCATCTCAGGAGAGAAGGAATGGGTGACGTTTCGGGTCGAGAACCTTCTTTAGACTGCTGTCAGGGGAGGGGGCGGGACAAAGATAGGATGTAGTCGGAGACAGTAACATTAGTGGGAGAACTGGGAAGGGGGAGGGGATGGAGAGAGAAAGCAAGGGCTATCTGAAGTTAGAGAAGTCAATGTTCATACCGCTGGGGTGTAAGCTGCCCAAGCGAAATATGAGGTGCAGTTCCTCCAATTTGTGCTGGGCCTCACTCTGACAATGGAGGAGGCCCAGGATTGACCGATCAAATTGGGAGTGGGAGGGGGAGTTGAAGTGCTGAGCCACCGGGAGAACAGTTAGCTCGCTCTCCCTGATTCCCATGCGATCTTGCCTTCCAGATCAGCCTGTCTTGCAGAACCTGATAAAAGGCCTTGCCCTTATCAAGTACAGTACTTTAGTTATTTTGGAGTGGATCGGATGGTAAGAGAGAAATGGTTGCTCGGAGACAAGTGAAGGGAGGGCTGATGGGGGTGCTTTGCAAACTTGCACGTACTTCATGAGGTTTTATATTTTTAAAGTTATTCACTTTTTTAAGTTTAAAAGGATTTTAGAGATACAGCGCGGAAACAGGCCCTTCGGCCCACCGAGTCCGCGCCGCCCAGCGATCCCCGCACACTATCCTACACACACTAGGGACAATTTTTACATTTGCTCAGTCAATTAACCTACATACCTGCACGTCTTTGGAGTGTGGGAGGAAACCGAAGATCTCGGAGAAAACCCACGCAGGTCACGGGGAGAACGTACAAACTCCGTACAAACGGCGCCCTTAGTCAGGATCGAACCTGAGTCTCCGGCGCTGCATTCGCTGTAAGGCAGCAACTCTACCGCTGCGCCACCGTGCCGCCCTAAGGAGGGGGAGGGGAGGGGAGGGGGAGGGGAGGAGGGAGGGAAGGAGGGAGTGGGGGGAGAAGGGAGAGGGGAGGGGGGGGAGAAGGGAGGGGGAGGGGGGTTTGAGGAGACAGGGGAGGGTGGGAGGACAGGGTGGTGCACCAATGCAGGAGAGGTTTGGGCCCAATGGGTCCACCTGGTCTAGTTATTATTATTATTTGGATGAATTAGGACACGTATTCCAAAATAAATTGTGTGTTGCCGAAATTAAATCAGTGCTTATTTCTGCTCAGCGCAGAGATTTTATATCACTCTCACAATTCTCACCTGTTTCTCTGACTGGCAATGTCATCCTCATGCAGAAAGAAATTAGACCCCAGATCCCAAGTTTCAGATGGTTTGGTGTCATGGATGGTAAGTGCCTGGCGCAGAGAGGAATAAAAATACATTTAGGTGTCATTATATAATCAGCGGTATAAATAAAAAAATTACTTTGAATTATTTATATTTTCCATGTTATCAGTACAAACAGTTCTGCTGGAATGTAATACGTGTTGCGACGAAAAACCTCGTGTTGTGGAAATGGCGTGGGTGCTGGAACAAAGGTGCATGGGGTGGTGGTGGAAACATTCGATAATGGTGTTCAAGAAGCTTTAGAAAGGCACATGGAAACGAATAGTGTGGATCATGTCCGTGATTCCAGAGTGATGCCAAGGCCTACAGACTATAAAATGTCACGTTCTCAACAAGCTTTTACGAGCACTTTCCAGTTGAACTTGTGGCAGTCGGTGTTTATTTGCTAGGTCGTTGTTTAAGGGTGAAGTGTTACAAGTAGTTTTATTGTTGCCCTCGTCTTTTTTCCCCTCTGTGAACTTTATACTGTTTGAGTGTTCTTCCGCCATCATTCATCCAAAACCCAAAACCCGCTTGAACCTCGTTTCAACAGCTTCTTTTACCGTCTTAACGAAACACAAGTCAAGTCAAGTTTATTTGCCACATACACATACAAGATGTGCAGTGAAATGAAAGTGCGGATTGTGCTAAACTACAAAACGGAATAGAAAAAAAAAAAAATGTTAACACAAAAAACAAATTAATACAGTCAATTAAATTAGTCCCTGGTGATATGAGAGTTAACAGTCCTGATGGCCTGTGGGAAGAAACTCCGTCTCATCCTCAAAGTGCTGCAACTCAGTCGGTCAGGCAACAAGTGACGTTCCAAATCAGGACTCTACTCAGACTGATTGTAGTGAGGGAGGACAACTGGAAAAGGGTGGTGGGCACAGGCCAAAGGCTGGCAAGCCACAGGTGGATAATCCGATGGAAAATGGAGTGTTTTTTTCATCTTAATATTCAATTTACATAATCATGAATCTGACGTAATCTCTTGGAACAGCACAAAAACTTTTACAACGCAAGCACCTAATAATTCAAACAATTAATTTATGTATTCACTGAACGAAGAGAGTGTTTACAATTTACTAAGATTGACCCTACCTTTATTCCCGCAAGAATAATGTTCTTTGCTGCCAAAAGAAAAGTGATCCGTTATTTTGCCTTAAATAATTTAAACTCGACAGTTCAGTGGATTTATCTTTGACAATAATATGTACCAATTATAATGCACAAATAATATTTCATAGAAAAATTGATGGCAAAGCATACACTTGGATTACTTCTCCCCGTCATTTGTTTTCTATCTTGTCATGCATCCTCCAAATACTTCAATTAAATTTGATTCAAAGATCTTTTGAAAACTCATTTTATACATCCCCATCGGTATCCCATGGCAAGAGACTAAATCCAAAATGGTTGAATAGCCGGGTTCGATATGATCAGCACTTCCATGCTAAGCGAACACATTTTGTTTGAATTCAATCCCCTATGTCAGGAATTTCCCTGTGAGAATAGGCAAGTCTCCCTGTCAGTTGTCGGGATTTCCCTGTGAAATTTGAGGAAGGATATTCCCGGAATGGCGGGACTGTCGTATGTTGAAAGACTGGAGCGACTAGGCTTGTATACACTGGAATTTAGAAGGATGAGAGGGGACCTTATCGAAACATATAAGATTATTAAGGGGTTGGACACGTTAGAGGCAGGAAACATGTTCCCAATGTTGGGGGAGTCCAGAACAGGGGGGGCACAGTTTAAGAATAAGGGGTAGGCCATTTAGAACAGAGATGAGGAAAAACTTTTTCAGTCAGAGAGTTGTAAATCTGTGGAATTTTCTGCCTCAGAAGGCAGTGGAGGCCAATTTTCTGAATGCATTCAAGAGAGAGCTAGATAGAGCTCTTAAGGATAGCGGAGTCAGGGGGTATGGGGAGAAGGCAGGATCGGGGTACTGATTGAGAATGATCAGCCATGATCACATTGAATGGCGGTGCTGGCCCGAAGGGCTGAATGGCCTACTGCACCTATTGTCTATTGAGACTTTCAGAAAGCCTTTGACAAGGTTCCACATAGGAGATTAGTGGGCAAAATTAGAGCACATGGTATTCGAGGTAGGGTACTGACATGGATAGAAAATTTGTTAACAGACAGAAAGCAAAGAGTGGGGATAAATGGGTCCCTTTCAGAATGGCAGGCAGTAACTAGTGGGGTACTGCAAGGCTCGGTGCTGGGACCGCAGCTATTTACAATGTACATTAATGTCTTGGATGAAGGGATTAAAAGTACCATTAGCAAATTTGCAGATGATACAAAGCTGGGTGGTAGTGTGAAATGTGAGGAAGATGCTATGAGGTTGCAGGGTGACTTGGACAGGTTGTGTGAGTGGGCGGATGCATGGCAGATGCAGTTTAATGTGGATAAGTGTGAGGTTATCCACTTTGGTGGTAAGAATAGGAGGGCAGAGTATTATCTGAATGGTGTCGAGTTAGGAAAAGGGGACGTACAACGAGATCTGGGTGTCCTAGTGCATCAGTCACTGAAAGGAAGCATGCAGGTACAGCAGGCAGTGAAGAAAGCCAATGGAATGTTGACCTTCATAACAAGAGGAATTGAGTATAGGAGCAAAGAGGTCCTTCTGCAGTTGTACAGGGCCCTAGTGAGACCGCACCTGGAGTACTGTGTGCAGTTTTGGTCTCCAAATTTGAGGAAGGATATTCTTGCTATTGAGGGCGTGCAGCGTAGGTTTACTAGATTAATTCCCGTAATGGCAGGACTGTCATATGTTGAAAGACTGGAGCGACTAGGCTTAGAGGCAGGAAACATGTTCCCAATGTTGGGGGAGTTCAGAACAAGAGGCCACAGTTTAAGAATAAGGGGTAGGCCATTTAGAACTGAGATGAGGAAAAACTTTTTCAGTTAGAGAGTTGTGAATCTGTGGAATTCTCTGCCTCTGAAGGCAGTGGAGGCCAATTCTCTGAATGCATTCAAGAGAGAGCTAGATAGAGCTCTTAAGGATAGCGGAGTCAGGGGGTATGGGGGGAAGGCAGGAACGGGGTACCGATTTAGAATGATCAGCCATGATCATATTGAATGGCGGTGCTGGCTCGAAGGGCCGAATGGCCTACTCCTGCACCTATTGTCTATTGTTTATCATGTCTTCCTGACCCTTATATTCAACAGGGATTCAGATTTTCGGACCAGTGGGATCTCTTCTGGGACCGAAGTGACCTGTACAAGAGGGATGGGTTTCACCTGAACTAGAGCAGAACGACATCCTCACAGGGCGGTTTGCTTCTGCTAATCGGGAGGGTTTAAACTGGAAAGGTAGCGGGGTGGGAAATAGAGCAGCAGATCAACAAATGGAAGGTCTGAGATTATGATGTAAATCTCAAAGGAATAACACGCACAGAAGGGTTCATGAATAATGTGGGTAATACATACAAGTTGATGAACTTAAGAGCCTGGATCAGTAGTCATAAACAGAGAGTGTGGAAATAGGCCCTTCGGCCCAACTTGCCCACACCGACCAACATGTCCCATGCACATAAGTCCCACTTGCCTGCTTTAAACCTGTCTTATCCATGTACATGTCTAATTGCTTCTTAAACATTACAAAAGTCCCAGCCTCAACTACCTCCTCTGGCAACTCATTCCATACACCCACCACCCTTTGCATGAAAAAGTTGCCCCTCAGATTCCTATTAAATCTTTCTCCCTTCACCTTAAACCCATGCCCTCCGTTTCTCGATTCCCCCACTCTGGGCAAGAGATTGTGTGCATCCACCCAATCTTATTCCTCTCATCATTTGGTTGAGTTTTTTGACCACCCCATTTCCTTGTGACCTTTTTTGCCTGCCCCATCTACTGCGATTTAGGATTATGATACTGTGGCCTTTGGGGGATCTTGGTTGCGAGAGGAATATGACAGGCAGCCCAACATACCCGAGTTTTGATGTTTCAAATGAGATGGGGGGTGGGGGGGGGGAAAGAGGTGAAACAGTTGCTTTGCTAATCAGGGACAATGTCACGGCAGTACCTAGAGAGAACATACAAAAGGATATGTAGGGAAATAACTGCAGATGCTGGTACAAATCAAAGGTAGACACAAAGTGCTGGAGTAACTCAGCGGGTCAGGCAGCATCTCCAGAGAGAAGGAATGGGTGACGTTTCGAGTCAAGACCCTTCTTCAGTCTGAAGAAGGGTCTCGACCCGAAACGTCACCCATTCCTTCTGTCCTAGATGCTGCCTGACCCGCTGAGTTACTCCAGCACTTTGTGTCTACCTTCGATTTGTACCAGCATCTGCAGTTATTTCCCTACACATAATGCTGCTTTGATGATTTCAGCTTCAGGGAGAGATTGGATGGACTTGCATTGTTTTCTCTGGAACGTCTGAGGTCGAGGGGCGATTCGATAGAAGTACACAAAATTATAAGAGGCATAGGTAAGGTAGGCAGTCAGAACGTTTTTCCCCGGGGTGGAAACGTCCAACATTAGTAAGGCATAGCTTTGAGCGAGAGAGGGAAAGCTTAATGGAGATGCACTGGGCAAGTTTTCTTTCCAGAGGCCTGGAATGCATTGCCTGGGATGGTGGTGGTACAGATACGATGTAGGTGTTTAAGAGGCGTTTAGATGGTGCAAGGAAGAGGGAGCTGAATCGTGCACAGGCAGATGAGATCAGTTTAACTTGGCATTGTGTTCGCCATGAATATTGTGGGTCGTAGGGCCCGTTCCTGTGCTGCACTGCTCCACGTTCTAATGCACAGCGTATCAGCAGGAATGATCATAACTTAACCGAGAACGGTCAAGGTCACAGTAACCTGTTATTAGTCACAATATTTATTATGATACTAAAAAACACTGTCAAATTCACAATCATTGTTTATGCTGGCAGTGTTGTACTTAAAAATCAGTTTAAAAAACAAACTGTAAGCAGTGAAAGTCTGAAATAAAAACAGCAAATGCTGGTCAACATTCAACGGGTCAATCGATGGAAAGAGAAACAGAATTAATGTGCAAAACACACAAAGCGCTGGAGTGACTACGCTGGTTAGGCATCATCTCTGCAGGACATGCATAGGTGATGTTTGGAGACAGAAGCCTTCTTCAGACTGATTGCAGCAGTAAGAAGGGTCCCAACCTTAAACGTCACCTTGCCCCTTCAGAAGTGCTCCTGTCCCGCTGAGTTCCACCACCACTTTATGTTTTTGCATAAGGTGGTTTTTGGGAGGGAAGGGGGAGGAGGGATGTTGGGAGGAGGGAAGGGAGAGGGAAGGAAGGGGGGGAGGGAAGGAAGGTGGGGAGGGAAGGAGGGAGGGGAGGGGAGGAGGGAGGGAAGGGAGGAGGGAAGGGGGGAGGGAAGGGGGGAGGGAAGGTGGGAGGGAAGGGGGGGTGGGAAGGGGGAGGGAAGGTGGGAGGGAAGGTGGGAGGGAAGGGGGTAGGGAAGGGGGGGGAAGGGGGAGGGAAGGGGGAGGGAAGGGGGGGGAGGGAGGGAAGGGGGGAGAGGGTGCTGCACCAATGCAGGAGAGGTTTGGACCCAACAGGTCCACTTGGTCTAGTAGACCACTAAAACCTTTCTATCCATATTTCTGTTGAAATGGTTTTTTTAAAGGTCATAATTGTGTCCTGTGGCAGCTCATTGCAGATACGGCCCACACTGAGTGAAGACCGGGCCGAGGTCCCATCTCCCCCGGCTCACCGCAAGCCTACGCCCTTTAATTTGAGAACCCTCTACCCTGGGAGAAAGACAGCGATGCTCACTTTATCCATGCACTCATGGTCTCCTACACTCTACAGAAAACACTCCCAGCCGATCCAACGTCTCCCCATTCCCAAGCCTGTTTATCCGCTTGGTAATTTACCTATTCTACTGCTTCAGATGTTCTCACTCCATGATCCAAAGGTGACCTGCTGCACATTTCCTTCGGCTCGGCATTTTACCGATGAATTATATCCCTATCTCGATTCCCCCCCCCCCCCCTCCCCTTCCCTCTCCCCTTCCCTCTCCCCCTTGGTTCACTTCGTGGTGTTTATGTTCCTCTCTCACAGCGGCCCTCATTAATCTGTCTACTGAAGAACTCCATATCCACAGCTCATCACCATGGCAACCCTTTTTCCACAAAATGCTGGAGCAACTCAGCGGGTCAGGCAGCATCTCAGGAGAGAAGGTATGGGCGACGTTTCGGGTCGAGACCCTTCTTCAGACAGTCTGAAGAAGGGTCTCGACCCGAAACGTCGCCCATTCCTTCTCTCCTGAGATGCTGCCTGACCCGCTGAGTTACTCCAGCATTTTGTGAATAAATACCTTCGAATTTGTACCAGCATCTGCAGTTATTTTCTTACACTACCATGGCAACCCTACTCCATTAAAACAATTATTCATTTGTGCTATTTGCTCTCTTCCTCAAACTCTCTACAACTAAAATCAGACCGTCGGGCCGAGAGTTTCCAGCATTTTTTGTCCTATTGAATTGAGACATCAGAATAATCTACGGGTGAAATGCTGCAACCTTTTCACGAGAACACAAACTGCACAGTTAGAACACAAACTGTCCAGCTTGATAATGTATATTGAAGACTAGTTTGGGCCAATGCACAAAATTGTTCAATACTATCCATACAATATTTTGAAATCCGTGCAATTCAACGAAGAGAATCATAGCGCCACACGGCATAACAGACCTTTCAACCCAACTCGTCATGCCATGCAAAATGCCCCATCTAAGCTTGTCGCATTTACCCAGGTTTGCCACTTCTCCCTCCGAGCCATTCCAATCTATATATCCGTCCAAATCTTGGCGCCACAAAATGCTGGAGTAACTCAGCGGGTCAGGCAGCATCTCTGGAGAGAAGGAATGGGTGACGTTTCATGTCGAGACCCTTCTTCAGACTGATGTCAGGGGAGGGGGCGAGACAAGGATAGGATGTAGGTGGAGACAGGAAGACTAGTGGGAGAACTGGGAAGGGGGAGGGGAAAGAGAGGGGCAGAGGAACTATCTGAAGTTGGAGAAGTCAAACACCAGCGGTATGAACATTGATTTCTCTAAACGTCGCCCATTCCTTCTCTCCAGAGATGCTGCCTGACCCGCTGAGTTACTCCAGCTTTTTGTGATACCTTCGATGTGTACCAGCATCTGCAGTAACCTTCCTACACAATCCGTCCAAACCTTTATCAGCTGTGGGAAAGGTGCAATGTAGCTGGAAAGAGTACAGAGAAGATTTATGAGGATGTTGCCAGGATACAAGGCCCTGAGTTAAATGAGGTGGGGCAGCGGTAGAGCTGCTACCTACAGCGCCAGAGACCCAGAGTTCGATGCTGACTAAGGGTGCTGTCTCTGCGGAGTATGTACGTTCTCCCTGTGATCGATTTTAGATTTAGAGATACAGTGCGGAAACAGGCCCTTCGGCCCACCGGGTCTGTGCCGCCCAGCGATCCCCGCACACTAACACTATCCTACACCCACTAGGGATAATTTTTACATTTGCCCAGCCAATTAACCTACAAACCTACACTATCCTACACACATTAGGGACAATTTTTACATTTGCCCAGCTAATTAACCTACATACCTGCACGTCTTTGGAGTGTGGGAGGAAACCGAAGATCTCGGAGAAAACCCACGCAGGTCACGGGGAGAACGTACAAACTCCATACAGAACAGCGCCTGTAGTCGGGATGGAACCTGAGTCTCCGGCGCTGCATTCGCTGTAAGGCAGCAACTCTATCGCTTCGCCACCGTGATCGCGTGGGTCTCTGGATGCTCTGTTTTCCTCCCACATTTGAGTGATGCGTAAGTTTGTAGGTTAATTGGCTTCTGTAAATTGCCCCTTAGCGTGTAGGCATTCAAAGTGGGATAACATGGTAACAGTGTGTGGACATGGTGAGCTGAAGGGGCTGTTTCTAAACGTCTCATCGGGTCCACACCACAATCTTTAGAACGTTCTTATTTAACGTGCTTCAACAATTTCCTCTGGTAGCTTATACCATAAACCCACCACTCTCTGTGTGGAAACGGTGCCGCACAGGCCCCTATTAATTATTTCCCCCTTTGACAAACTGCCCACTTGTCCACTTTATTGTCCTACCCTGCAAAAAAGACTATGTTCATATCTATTCCCCCTTCATAATTTTAGGGACCTCTTCTCAGCCTCATGTATTGCAAGGAATTAAATCCTGGCCTGTGCAATCTCTTTAGTTTGTCAAAAACCGCATGTCAAAAACCTTGGCGTGATATTTGACTCTACATTAAAGTGTGACAAGCAAGTCAACGCTGTGGTAAAAGCCAGCTTCTTCCAGCTTCGTACCATAGCTAAAATCAAACCTTTCCTCCAATTTGACGACATTGAAAAAATCATCCACGCATTCATCTCCTCCCGCCTAGACTACTGCAACTCCCTATACACTGGGATCAGCCAATCATCCCTGTCCCGCCTGCAATTGGTCCAAAACGCCGCAGCGAGACTCCTGACGGGTACCCGTAAAAGGGAACACATCACCCCGATTCTGGCCTCTCTCCACTGGCTCCCAGTACAGTACAGAATCAACTTCAAGCTCCTCCTATTCACATACAAAGCCCTAAACGGGCTTGCCCCCCCCCCCCCCATATCAAAAATCTTCTAACCCACCACTCCATCTCAAGGCCCCTCAGGTCGGCCGACTTGGGGCTACTGACTATCCCGCGGTCTAGGCTTAAGCTGAGGGGTGACCGCGCTTTTGCGGTTGCAGCTCCTAGACTGTGGAACAGCATCCCTCTCCCCATCAGAACTGCCCCCTCCATCCACTCCTTTAAGTCCAGGCTCAAAACCTATTTCTACTTCCTAGCGTTTGAGGCCCTCTGAGGGGGCGCTGTGAACTGTTTATGTATGTGCTGTTGAGTTTGTGTGCCATTGTATGTTCGTATCTTAGTACCTGAACTGATGTACAGCACTTTGGTCAATGTGGGTTGTTTTTAAATGTGCTGTACAAATAAAATTGACTTGACTTGACTTAACTAGTTTAGTTTAGTGATGGGGTCAAGGAAAGAGCGTTCACGTTGCGGCCCTGTTTCCACCAATCTTGCCACCGCCACGCACAAGAAGCCCAAGGCGCCATTGTAGGCAGATGCCGAGAAGTGTGTTCAGCTCTGGCTGTACAAGTTCTAATCTGGTGATGTGGACCCGGTAAGTCCTTTAGTGATACAGCAGAGAAACCGCCCCTTCAGCTCATCGTGTCCACGTCAACCATCAATCACCCACACACCGTTGCCGTGTTATCCCACTTTGAATTCCTGCACGCCAGGGGCAACTTACAGAAGCCAATTAACCTACAAACTTGCACATCACTCATATGTGGGAGGAAAACGTAGCACCCAGAGACCCGCGCGATCACAGGGAGAACGTACAAACTCCGCAGAGGCAGTGCCCTTAGTCAGGATCGATCTCGGAGTCTCAGGCGCTGTGGGCAGCGGCTCCACTTGATTTAACGCAGGGCCTTGAGTCCTGGCAACATCCTCATAAATCTTCTCTGAACTCTTTCCAGCTACATTGCACCTTTCCCACAGCCGATATCATTGTTGATAATTTGCATTTCCTGCAACATCTTGGAAAACGAATCTGGGTGCCAACTCACAATAGACAACAGACAATAGGTGCAGGAGGAGGCCATTCGGCCCTTCGAGCCAGCCCCACCATTCAATGTGATCATGGCTGATCATTCTCAATCAGTACCCCGTTCCTGCCTTCTCCCCATACCCCCTGACTCCGCTATCCTTAAGAGCTCTATCTAGCTCTCTCTTGAATGCATTCAGAGAATTGGCCTCCACTGCCTTCTGAGGCAGAGAATTCCACAGATTCACAACTCTCTGACTGAAAAAGCTTTTCCTCATCTCCGTTCTAAATGGCCTACCTCTTATTTTTAAACTGTGGCCCCTGGTTCTGGACTCCCCCAACATTGGGAACATGTTTCCTGCCTCTAACGTGTCCAACCCCTTAACAATCTTATACATTTCGATAAGATCCCCTCTCATCCTTCTAAATTCCAGTGTATACAAGCCTAGTCGCTCCAGTCTTTCAACATATGACAGTCCCGCCATTCCGGGAATTAACTTAGTAAACCTACGCTGCACGCCCTCAATAGCAAGAATATCCTTACTCAAATTTGGAGAGCAAAGCTGCACACAGTACTCCAGGTGCGGTCTCACTAGGGCCCTGTACAACTGCAGAAGGACTTCTTTGCTCCTATACTCAACTCCTCTTGTTATGAAGGCCAGCATTCCATTGGCTTTCTTCACTGCCTGCTGTACATTCATGTCACACAAGTCTCAGCCAGTGATCATCTCCAACAAGAGAGTGTCCAACAACATTTCCATATTTAGGTGGGGAGATACAGGCCCTTCCACCCACCGAATCCACGTCGACCAGCGAGCCCCGTATATATGTTCCATATTTCAATATTCAACAGCGTTAGCATCTCCAAGTTTCCCATCAGCAACATCCTGGTGGTCACCATTGACCAGAAACAACTGATGTGTAGGAAGGAAAACTGCAGAGGCTGGTTGAAATCAAAGGTAGACACAAAATGCTGGAGTAACTCAGCGGGTCAGGCTCTGGAGAGAATGAATGGGTGACATTTCGGGTCGAGATCTTTCTTCAGACTCAACTGAGCTTGACACAAGTCAGAAGATAGGCATCTTGCAGCAAGTGATTCACCACCATTTTCTTCTCCCATCAAAGGCATGTGAAAAGTGCACCTTCAACATAAAGTGAAGATTTAATAGGAATTATTATTTCACAAAATGCGGGAGTAACTCAGCAGGTCAGACAGCATCTCAGGAGAGAAGGAATGGGTGACGTTTCGGGTCGAGACCCTTCTTCGACCCAAAACGTCACCCATTCCTTCTCTCCTGAGAAATTTTGTGAAGTAAATACCTTCGATTTGCACCAGCATCTGCAGTTATTTTCTTACACTAATAGGAATCTCAGGTGTGCCTTTTTCATAAAAAGGGTGGTGGGTGTATGGAACGTGCTGCCAGAGGAGGTAGTTGAGGCTGGGAACTATCCCAACGTTTAGGAAACAGTCAGACAGGTACATGGATAGGACAGGTTTGGAGGGATATGGGCCAAACGCAGGCAGCTGGGACTAGTGTAACTGGGACATGTTGGCCAGTGTGGGCAAGTTGGGCCGAAGGGCCTGTTTCCATACTGCATGACGCTTTGACTCTACCATTCTGTAACTCAAGGAATGCAAGAGCATCCAAAACAAAGCAGACTAAGTAGACTGGCGTCCACAAAGCATCACTTCAGCACAGGCACGCTGCGGGCAGCTACCTGTGGGTGCATCTACCTCATGGACAAGTTACTCATCCACACTAGCTCAACAAATAACCAACACCTACCCCCACCCTCCAAATCCAAGGAGGGCCACATCAACATGGAAAATCAACCACCTGCACATCCCCATCTAAATCATATAACACTCTGATTTACAAGTGCATCAACGATCTGTTGCTTTTAAATCATACAACTCCAGACTCATTAGCAGAACGGAAATATCTTTACCAATGGCCCACTGTGAGTGCCAATCACTGTGGGGAATTGGTTCGGCCAATAAATGCTGGCCTTGCCATTGGAAACAAACATGTTCCCAACGTTGGGGGAGTCCAGAACCTAGGGGCCACAGTTTGAGAATAAGGGGTAGGCCATTTAGAACGGAGATGAGGAAAAACCTTTTCATTCAGAGAGTTGTAAATCTGTGGAATTCTCTGCCTCAGAGGGCAGTGGAGGCCAATTTATTTGGATGCTTTCAAGAGAGAGCTAGATAGAGCTCTTAAAGATAACAGAGTCATGGGGTATGGGGAGAAGGCAGGAACGGGATACTGATTGTGGATGATCAGCCATGATCACACTGAATGGCGGTGCTGGCTCGAAGGGCCGAATGGCTTCCTCCTGCACTGTTGTCTATTGCCACCCATCAAATGAATGAATTAGAAGAAGTCAATAACCTGTAAGCTATACACGGGCAGCCAAGAACAACTGCAGTTTTCAGATGTAGCAGAAAAAGCTGACTTATAAACATTTTGAAATTAAGCTTCCAATATATATATTTTTTTAAATCCAACAAAATGTTACTTACCAATCTCAATGCCTAGTCCACCAATACCACTTAGGAAAACATAAGACTGGGCCATCTGACACATTGCATGGTCTCCAAGGACATAGCGTTGACGACTACAATAAAAAGGAGGAACATAAGAAACAGGCCCAGGCCTTAAAGATCCTTGTTACTTGATAAAATGCTGCATTGAAATTCAATTACCCACTCAATTCCCATGTTCCCTGAACTTCCTCAAGTCCAAAGTCTATGATATCTATATACTAAAATTCTCATTTGTTTGTTTGTTAGTTTGTTCCTGAACTACAGCCAAAACGGTACACGATAGCGTGACAATTTTAGGCCCACCTTACTCACCGTCATCCCTTTGGTGCTAATGGAAGAAGTTTCGTTGAAATCGGTGTTATATTTTAAACGTTATTAAACATTTTAAAGTTTAAATCTATCTCCTCGGGAGGGAGGGAGGGAGGGGGAGAGGGGAAGGGGAGGAGGGGGCGTGGAGGGGCAGAGGGGAGGGGGCAGAGGAGGGGAGGGGGAGTTTGTACACTACTGCACCTCTTGCCTGTTTGGAGTGGGGAGACGAGGGAGTGGCCAGGGTTGAGCGCGTCCTTGATTATGCCGGTGACAGCATGAAGTGTAGATGTAGTCAACGGAAGGGAGGTTGGTTTATGTGATGCTGGGGGCTAGTGGAATCAAGGGATACGGGGAGAAGGCAGGCACGGGTTACTGATTGTGGATGATCAGCCATGATCACATCGAATGGCGGTGCTGGCTCGAAGGGACGAATGGCCTCTTTCTGCACCTATTGTCTATGTTTCTATGCTCTGGGTAGCGTCCACAGATCGATGCAATTTCTTGTGGTCTTGGATGGAGCTGTTCCCAAAACCATGCTGTGAGGGGGTAGTAAAGATTATGGGGGACCCCTGCCACCCCAGCAATGGACTGTTCCAGCTGCTACGGTCAGGCAAACACCTCCGCTGTCACGCTGTGGAAACGGAGAGGATAAGACGGAGTTTCTTCCCACAGGCCATCAGGACTGTTAACTTTTATGACTCCAGGGACTAAATTTTGTCTTCTCTGTATTAACTTTTATTTAAATGCTGTAACTGTAATTCTTTTTTTTGCACAACCCGCAGGCGTTGCCACTTTCATTTCACTGCACATCGTGTATGTGCATGTGACAAATAAACTTGACTTGACTTGACTTGATGCATCCTGATTAAAATGCTTTCTGCGACACATCTGTCAATGTTGGTGTGAGTTGTTTAGGACATGTCGAACGTCCTAGGCCCTCTCAGGAAGTAATGGCATCAGTGTGTTTTCTTGGCCATTGCTTCGATATGGCCTGACCAGGACAGGTTGCGGGTGATATTTACTGCTGGGAACCTGAAGCTTTCAACCGTCTCTACTTCAGCACTGGAAATGTCTACCGCTTCGCTTCCTTCAGTCGATCACTATTCCCTTTGTCTTCTGACATTGAGAAAAGGGGCCACAAGGAGAATGTGCAAACTCTGTACAGACAAGTACCCATCGGTCAGGATCGAACCCAAGTCCCTAGTGCTACAAGGCAGTAACTTTACTACTGCGCCACACTGTACCTACTAATGATCAGGTGAAGAAGGGTCTCGACCCGAAACGTCACCCATTCCTTCTCTCCCGAGATGCTGCCTGACCTGCTGAGTTACTCCAGCATTTTGTGAATAAATGATCAGGTTAAAGCAGCTTAGGGTCCCGCAAGAGGTCGCCAGGGGTTCCGCAATAGTGATAAATCGGCTGATCATTTGTAAATGCATTTTTGGGGTCATTTTTGTGTTTAATTTCATATTCGTAATTTTATTATAAAGGTACGGCATATTCTTGGAAAATTCTTGGGTATTATAATAAAGTCTTCAGCGGTTGCAGCTCCTAGACTGTGGAACAGCATCCCTCTCCCCATCAGAACTGCCCCCTCCATCGACTCCTTTAAGTCCAGGCTCAAAACCTATTTCTACTCCCTAGCATTTGAGGCCCATTGAGGAGGCACTTGTGAACTGTTTTGTATGTGCTGTTATGTTTGCATTTTTTCCTTAGTACCTAATCAGATGTACAGCACTTTGGTCAACGTGGGTTGTTTTTAAATGTGCTATACAAATAAAATTGACTTGACTTGACTTGTTATATCATTCAAAGGTATAATAATCATAGGGAATATATTTAGTGACGTCTCTAGGGCGCCAGTGTGAGGCGGCCTTTAGTGGACAGGAGCTGTACGTGACGGGTTCGTGCATCATCAAGTGACTCAATCAAGTACAGATGCACGCACAATCTCCATCATATCATATCATATCATATATATACAGCCGGAAACAGGCCTTTTCGGCCCACCAAGTCCGTGCCGCCCAGTGATCCCCGTACATTAACACTATCCTACACCCACTAGGGACAATTTTTACATTTACCCAGCCAATTAACCTACATACCTGTACGTCTTTGGAGTGTGGGAGGAAACCGAAGATCTCGGAGAAAACCCACGCAGGTCACGGGGAGAACGTACAAACTCCTTACAGTGCAGCACCCGTAGTCAGGATCGAACCTGAGTCTCCGGCGCTGCATTCGCTGTAAAGCAGCAACTCTACCGCTGCGCTACCGTGCTGCCATCAGTCCTGTCTGTGCTTTCTGGAGTGCAGGTACAGCCCCTCGTTCACACACGTTATTTAGTAATCATCATTTAGAGACGTTATATGAATGAAAAAAAATTAAGTATGTTTATGTTTATTTTTTGTTAGTTTATGAAAAGTTTGTGTTTATCTATGTTTTTGTTAAGTTCATGAGAATAATATATATGATCATTTTTATGTAGGGGTTCCCCGAGACATGAAAATTATTTCAAGGGTTCTGCAAGGGTAAAAAGGTTGATTTAATTTGATTTAGAGATACAGCGCGGAAACAGGCCCTTCGGCCCACCGGGTCCGCGCCGCCCAGCGATCCCCGCACACTAACACTATCCTACACACACTAGGGACAATTTTTTTTTAAACATTTGCCCAGCCAATTAACCTACGAACCTGTACGTCTTTGGAGTGCGGAAGGAAACCGAAGATCTCGGGGAAAACCCACGCAGGCCACGGGGAGAACGTACAAACTCCGTTGAGAAACTCTGGGTTAAAGCATTGACTGAAGGTGTGGATTTGACAGAGAATGAAGTGGAGTTGAGTGAGACCCAGGGTTGCAGGAGACTCTGGGCAACAGCCAGAAGGTGAAGGGTATTCCCACACTCTCCCCCCCTCTGCCCCTCACCCCAATCCACACCCATTTCGCCTACGATCTCACCCCACCTTTCCCCTCCCTTGAAATATCGCCTATCCATGTCCTTCAGAGATGCTGTCTGACCCACTAAGTTCCTCCTGCAAGTCAAGTCAAGTCAATTTGCCACATACATATACAAGATGTGCAGTGAAATGAAAGTGGCAACGCCTGCGGATTGTGTTAAACTACAAAACAGAATAGAAAAAAAGATTTAACACAAAAAATAAATTAATACAGTAAATTAAATGAGTCCCTGGTGATATGAGAGTTAACTGTCCTGATGGCCTGTGGGAAGAAACTCCGTCTCATCCTTTCTGTTTTCACAGCGTGACAGCGGAGGCGTTTGCCTGACCTTTGAGTTCCTCTGTTTTACCAGGGGAACCAGAATCACAATATACCTGGTGGGGAAAATACCCGTTGCTAATTCACCAAATCAGGAATATTTAGCTTCCTCAATGCTTGTACTGCCAAGATTTACCTGTATAAGGAATCATCAATTTCCATATTGGCAGCTGCCATTTTCTGTTGCTGTTCGTCAAATTCTGCAAAGGAATTAAAAAATTATTAATGCCTATTTTCTGGTCTTTTAAAAGACTCCACTTCCATAGCTTACTCTCTCCGGCCTTTAGATTTACCAAAGGCATGAATATTGCAAATTTTAAGAAGCAATTAGATAGGTACATGTATAGGACAGGTTCGGAGGGATATGGGCCAAACGCAGGTAATGTGGGACTAGTGTAGATGGGACAAGTTGACCAACGTGGACAAGTTGGGCCAAACGGCCTGTTTCCAGGCTGTATGACTAATCTTAAAAGCTGTGCCATTGAGACATAGAGTTTTTCAACTACTTCCTCCGGCAGCTCATTCCATACACCCACAACCCTTTGCATGAAAACGTGACCCCCTCAGATTGCTATAAAATCTTTCCCCCCTGACCTATGTCGTCTGGTTCCCGATTCCCCTTCTCTGGGCTAGAGACTCTGTGCGTCTACACAATCTATTCCTCTCATGATTTTATACACCTCTATAAGATCACCCTTCATCCTCCTGCGCTCTAGAGAATAGAGTCCTAGCCTGCCTAACCTCTTCCTATAGCTCATGTCCTCGGGTCCTGGCAACATCCTCGTAAATCTTCGCCGAACCCTTTCCAGCTTGACAACATCCTTCCTATAAAATGGTGCCCAAACGTGAACACAATACTCTAAATGCGGCCTCACCAACGTCTTATACAACTGCAACACAACGTCCCAATGTCTATACTCAATGCTCTGTCTGAAAAAGGCCAATATGCTAAAAGCCTTTTTGACCACCTTATCCACCTGTGATATAAGAAAATAACTGCAGATGCTGGTACAAATCGAAGGTATTTATTCACAAAATGCTGGAGTAACTCAGCAGGTTAGGCAGCATCTCAGGATAGAAGGAATGGGTGACGTTTCGGGTCGAGACCCTTCTTCAGACTGATGTCAGGGGGGCGGGACAAAGGAAGGATGTAGGTGGAGACAGGAAGATAGAGGGAGATCTGGGAAGGAGGAGGAGAAGAGAGGGACAGAGGAACTATATAAAGTTGGAGAAGTCAATGTTCATACAAGCTGCCCAGGCGAAATATGAGGTGTTGTTCCTCCAATTTCCGGTGGGCCTCACTATGGCACTGGAGGAGGCCCATGACAGAAAGGTCAGACTGGGAATGGGAGGGGGAGTTGAAGTGCTCGGCCACCGGGAGATCAGTTTGGCCAACGCGGACCGAGCGCTGGTGTTGAGCGAAGCGATCCTTCCTTTGTCCCGCCCCCCTGACATCAGTCTGAAGAAGGGTCTCGACCCGAAACGTCACCCATTCCTTCTCTCCTGAGATGCTGCCTGACCTGCTGAGTTACTCCAGCATTTTGTGAATAATTATCCACCTGCGATGTCACTTTCAACAAACTATATACATATACTCCTCGGAGTACAGAGGAGGTATATGGATTATGTGCAGGCAGATAAGAGTTGTCTTGGCATCAATAGACAATAGACAATAGACAATAGACAATAGGTGCAGGAGTAGGCCATTCAGCCCTTCGAGCCAGCACCGCCATTCAATGCGATCATGGCTGATCACTCTCAATCAGTACCCCGTTCCTGCCTTCTCCCCATACCCCCTCACTCCGCTATCCTTAAGAGCTCTATCCAGCTCTCTCTTGAAAGCATCCAACGAACTGGCCTCCACTGCCTTCTGAGGCAGAGAATTCCACACCTTCACCACCCTCATGTTCAGCCCAGTAATTGTGGGCCAAAATGTCTGTTCTTGTGCAATACCGTTCTATGTTTAAAAGAAAATATTTGTATGTTTAGCAATAACATTTAACAAAAGGATTCATCATTGAGTTAAAAATAAAATTCAGAGTAACAATTGAATTGAAAGATACACCATGGAAATAGGCCCTTCGGCCCACCAAATCGACACCAACCATCACTAGTTCATGCTAGTTCCATGCTATCCCAATTTCTCATCCACTCCTGACACACTAAGGGCAGTTTACACAGGCTGATCAACCTACATACTATCTTAAAGAAGCACACAGGACTGTTGCTTCATCAGTTTGCAGATGAAATGTTTTTTGTTGCTGGGAAGCCCAGGCAGTGGAGGCCAATTCACTGGATGTTTTCAAGAGAGGTTTAGATTTAGTTCTTCGGGCTAAGGGAATCAAGGGAAAAGCAGGAGCGGGTTACTGATTGTGGATGATCAGCCGTGATCACATTGGATGGCTGTGCTGGCTCGAAGGGCCGAATCCTGCAGCTTTTGTTCTGTGTAACTCAGCGGGTCAGGCAGCATCTCGGGAGATACTACCTGACCCGCAGAGTGACTCCAGCATTTTGGGTCTGCCAGTCTCTCTGTCTCTGGGTCTGTCTATCTCTGGACCTGTCTGTCTCTGGGTCTGTCTGTCTCTGGGTCTGTCTGTCTCTGGGTCTGTCTCTCTCTGGGTCTGTCTCTCTCTGGGTCTGTCTGTCTCTGGGTCTGTCTGTCTCTGGGTCTCTCTGTCTCTGGGTCTCTGTCTCTGGGTCTGTCTGTCTCTGGGTCTGTCTCTCTCTGGGTCTGTCTGTCTCTGGGTCTGTCTGTTTCTGGGTCTCTGTCTCTGGGTCTCTCTGTCTCTGGGTCTCTGTCTCTGGGTCTCTGTCTCTGGGTCTGTCTGTCTCTGGGTCTGTCTGTCTCTGGGTCTGTCTGTCTCTGGGTCTGTCTGTCTCTGGGTCTGTCTGTCTCTGACTCTGTCTGTCTCTGGGTCTGTCTGTCTCTGGGTCTGTCTGTCTCTGGGTCTGTCTGTCTCTGGGTCCGTCTGTCTCTGGGTCCCTCTGTCTCTGGGTCTGTCTCTCCGTCTCTGGGTCTGTCTGTCTCTGGGTCCCTCTGTTTCTGGGTCCGTCTGTCTCTGGGTCTGTCTGTCTCTGGGTCTGTCTGTCTCTGGGTCTGTCTGTCTGTCTCTGGGTCTCTCTGTCTCTGGGTCTGTCTCTCTGTCTCTGGGTCTGTCTGTCTCTGGGTCTGTCTGTCTCTGGGTCTCTGTTTCTGGGTATGTCTGTCTGTCTCTGGGTCTCTGGGTCTGTCTGTCTCTGGGTCTCTCTGTCTCTGGGTGTCTCTGGGTCTGTCTGTCTCTGGGTCTGTCTCTCCGTCTCTGGGTCTGTCTGTCTCTGGGTCTGTCTGTCTCTGGGTCTGTCTGTCTCTGGGTCTGTCTCCCGTCTCTGGGTCTGTCTGTCTCTGGGTCTGTCTGTCTCTGGGTCTGTCTGTCTCTGGGTCTGTCTCTCCGTCTCTGGGTCTGTCTGTCTCTGGGTCTGTCTGTCTGTCTCTGGGTCTGTCTGTCTCTGGGTCTGTCTGTCTCTGGGTCTCTCTGTCTCTGGGTCTGTCTGTCTCTGGGTCTGTCTCTCCGTCTCTGTCTGTCTCTGGGTCTGTCTGTCTCTGGGTCTCTCTGTCTCTGGGTCTGTCAGTCTTTGGGTCTGTCTGTCTGTGGGTCTGTCTGTCTCTGGGTCTGTCTGTCTCTGGGTCTGTCTGTCTCTGGGTCTGTCTGTCTCTGGGTCTGTCTGTCTCTGGGTCTCTCTGTTTCTGGGTATGTCTGTCTGTCTCTGGGTCTCTGGGTCTGTCTGTCTCTGGGTCTCTCTGTCTCTGGGTCTGTCTCTCTGTCTCTGGGTCTGTCTGTCTCCGGGTCTGTCTGTCTGTCTCTGGGTCTGTCTGTCTCTGGGTTTGTCTGTCTCTGGGTCTGTCTGTCTCTGGGTCTGTCTGTCTCTGGGTCTGTCTGTCTCTGGGTCTCTGGGTCTGTCTGTCTCTGGGTCTGTCTCTCTGTCTCTGGGTCTGCCTGTCTCTGGGTCTGTCTCTCTCTGGGTCTGTCTGTCTCTGGGTCTGTCTGTCTCTGGGTCTGTCTATCTCTGGGTCTGTCTCTCTGTCTCTGGGTCTGTCTATCTCTGGGTCTGTCTCTCTCTGGGTCTGCCTGTCTCTGGGTCTGTCTGTCTCTGGGTCTCTCTGTCTGTCTGTCTCTGGGTCTGTCTCTCTGTCTCTGGGTCTGTCTGTCTCTGGGTCTGTCTCTCTCTGGGTCTGTCTGTCTCTGGGTCTGTCTGTCTCTGGGTCTGTCTCTCCGTCTCTGGGTCTGTCTCTCTGTCTCTGGGTCTGTCTGTCTCTGGGTCTGTCTGTCTCTGGGTCTGTCTGTCTCTGGGTCTCTGTCTCTGGGTCTGTCTGTCTCTGGGTCTGTCTCTCCCTGGGTCTGTCTGTCTCTGGGTCTGTCTCTCCGTCTCTGTCTGTCTCTGGGTCTGTCTGTCTCTGGGTCTCTCTGTCTCTGGGTCTGTCTGTCTCTGGGTCTGTCTGTCTCTGGGTCTGTCTGTCTCTGGGTCTGTCTGTCTCTGGGTCTGTCTGTCTCTGGGTCTGTCTGTCTCTGGGTCTGTCTGTCTCTGGGTCTGTCTGTCTCTGGGTCTCTCTGTTTCTGGGTATGTCTGTCTGTCTCTGGGTCTCTGGGTCTGTCTGTCTCTGGGTCTCTCTGTCTCTGGGTCTGTCTCTCTGTCTCTGGGTCTGTCTGTCTCTGGGTCTGTCTGTCTGTCTCTGGGTCTGTCTGTCTCTGGGTTTGTCTGTCTCTGGGTCTGTCTGTCTCTGGGTCTGTCTGTCTCTGGGTCTGTCTGTCTCTAGGTCTGTCTCTCTGTCTCTGGGTCTGTCTGTCTCTGGGTCTGTCTCTCTCTGGGTCTGTCTGTCTCTGGGTCTGTCTGTCTCTGGGTCTGTCTATCTCTGGGTCTGTCTCTCTGTCTCTGGGTCTGTCTGTCTCTGGGTCTGTCTGTCTCTGGGTCTGTCTGTCTCTGGGTCTGTCTGTCTCTGGGTCTGTCTGTCTCTGGGTCTGTCTGTCTCTGGGTCTCTCTGTTTCTGGGTATGTCTGTCTGTCTCTGGGTCTCTGGGTCTGTCTGTCTCTGGGTCTCTCTGTCTCTGGGTCTGTCTCTCTGTCTCTGGGTCTGTCTGTCTCTGGGTCTGTCTGTCTGTCTCTGGGTCTGTCTGTCTCTGGGTTTGTCTGTCTCTGGGTCTGTCTGTCTCTGGGTCTGTCTGTCTCTGGGTCTGTCTGTCTCTAGGTCTGTCTCTCTGTCTCTGGGTCTGTCTGTCTCTGGGTCTGTCTCTCTCTGGGTCTGTCTGTCTCTGGGTCTGTCTGTCTCTGGGTCTGTCTATCTCTGGGTCTGTCTCTCTGTCTCTGGGTCTGTCTGTCTCTGGGTCTGTCTCTCTCTGGGTCTGTCTGTCTCTGGGTCTGTCTGTCTCTGGGTCTCTCTGTCTCTGGGTCTCTCTGTCTGTCTGTCTCTGGGTCTCTCTGTCTGTCTGTCTCTGGGTCTGTCTGTCTCTGGGTCTGTCTGTCTCTGGGTCTGTCTGCCTCTGGGTCTGTCTGCCTCTGGGTCTGTCTGTCTCTGGGTCTGTCTGTCTCTGGGTCTGTCTGTCTCTGGGTCTGTCTCTCTGTCTCTGGGTCTCTCTGTCTCTGGGTCTCCCTGTCTGTCTCTCTCTGGGTCTGTCTGTCTCTGGGTCTGTCTCTCTCTCTGGGTCTGTCTCTCTCTGGGTCTGTCTGTCTCTGGGTCTGTCTGTCTCTGGGTCTCTGTCTCTGGGTCTCTCTGTCTGTCTCTCTCTGGGTCTGTCTGTCTCTGGGTCTGTCTGTCTCTGGGTCTGTCTGTCTCTGGGTCTGTCTCTCTGTCTCTGGGTCTCTCTGTCTCTGGGTCTCCCTGTCTGTCTCTCTCTGGGTCTGTCTGTCTCTGGGTCTGTCTCTCTCTCTGGGTCTGTCTCTCTCTGGGTCTGTCTGTCTCTGGGTCTCTCTGTCTCTGGGTCTGTCTGTCTCTGGGTCTGTCTGTCTCTGGGTCTGTCTGTCTCTGGGTCTGTCTCTCTGTCTCTGGGTCTGTCTGTCTGTGGGTCTGTCTGTCTGTGGGTCTGTCTGTCTGTGGGTCTGTCTGTCTGTGGGTCTGTCTGTCTGTGGGTCTGTCTGTCTGTGGGTCTGTCTGTCTGTGGGTCTGTCTGTCTGTGGGTCTGTCTGTCTGTGGGTCTGTCTGTCTGTGGGTCTGTCTGTACAGACACACAAAATGACTCAAGGTGCTGCAGTGATTCAGCAGGTTATTCAGCATCTGTAAGAACATGGATCTTCTCTCTCCTCCCTCCAGTCTACTTTCTTTCTCCCTCCCCTCTCCCTCCCCTCTCCCTCCCTCCTCTCCCTTCTTTTCTCCCTCCCTCTCACTCTCCCCTCCTCACCCCTCCTCTCCCTCCCTCTTCTCCCTTCCTTCCTCTCCCTCCATCCTTTTCTCCCCCTACTCCATCCTCCTCTCTCCTCCCTCCCTCATTTTCTCCTCTCCTTCCCTCCCTCCCTCTCATTTCCTCCCCTCTCCCTCCCTCCTCTCCATCCTTTTCTCCCATCCCTCCATCCTTTTCTCCCCCTACCTCCCCTCTCCCTCCCTCCTCTCCTCCCTCCCCTCCTAACCTCACCTCTCCCTCCCCTCCCTCATTCTCTCCCTCCCCTCCATCCTTTTCTCCCCTACTCCATCCTCCTCTCTCCCCTCTTCCCTTCCTCCCTCCCCCTCCTCTCCTCTCCATCCCTCCCCTCTCCCTCCCCTCATTCCTTTCCCCCTCTCCCTCTCTCCTCTCCTCTCCTCCTTTCCACCCTTATTTCCTCCATCCTTCCCTCCCCCCCCCCCGGTGTGTCCGGGCCTAGTGTGAGGCCCCGGCCCCGGCCCCGGCCCTGTGTCCGCGCTGTAACTCACCGGGGGGCGGGGGATGTTGCGGCGGTGACAGCGGCCTCACGGGGCGGCGGCGGCGGCGGAGTGGAGTCGCGGCCTGGCCCTCCCTCCCTCCCTGCCCTGCCCTACCCTCAGCGACCTCACGGGGCGGCGGCGGCGGAGTGGAGTGGAGTCGCGGCCTGGCCCTCCCTCCCTGCCCTGCCCTACCCTCAGCGACCTCACGGGGCGGCGGCGGCGGAGTGGAGTGGAGTCGCGGCCTGGCCCTCCCTCCCTCCCTGCCCTGCCCTACCCTCAGCGACCTCACGGGGCGGCGGCGGTGGAGTGGAGTGGAGTCGCGGCCTGGCCCTCCCTCCCTGTCCTGTCCTGCCCTCCCCTCAGCGACCTCACGGGGCGGCGGCGGCGGAGTGGAGTGGAGTCGCGGCCTGGCCCTCCCTCCCTCCCTGCCCTGCCCTCCCCTCAGCGACCTCACGGGGCGGCGGCGGCGGAGTGGAGTGGAGTCGCGGCCTGGCCCTCCCTCCCTGCCCTGCCCTGCCCTCCCCTCAGCGGCCTCACGGGGCGGCGGCGGAGTGGAGTGGAGTCGCGGCCTGGCCCTCCCTCCCTGCCCTGTCCTGCCCTACCCTCAGCGGCCTCACGGGGCGGCGGCGGCGGAGTGGAGTCGCGGCCTGGCCCTCCCTCCCTCCCTGTCCTGTCCTGCCCTACCCTCAGCGGCCTCACGGGGCGGCGGCGGTGGAGTGGAGTGGAGTCGCGGCCTGGCCCTCCCTCCCTGCCCTGCCCTGCCCTCCCCTCAGCGGCCTCACGGGGCGGCGGCGGCGGAGTGGAGTGGAGTCGCGGCCTGGCCCTCCCTCCCTCCCTCCCTGCCCTGCCCTGCCCTCCCCTCAGCGGCCTCACGGGGCGGCGGCGGCGGAGTGGAGTCGCGGCCTGGCCCTCCCTCCCTGCCCTGCCCTGCCCTGCCCTCCCCTCAGCGGCCTCACGGGGCGGCGGCGGCGGAGTGGAGTCGCGGCCTGGCCCTCCCTCCCTGCCCTGCCCTCAGCGGCCTCACGGGGCGGCGGCGGTGGAGTGGAGTCGCGGCCTGGCCCTCCCTCCCTCCCTGCCCTGCCCTGCCCTGCCCTGCCCTACCCTCAGCGGCCTCACGGGGCGGCGGCGGTGGAGTGGAGTCGCGGCCTGGCCCTCCCTCCCTCCCTCCCTCCCTGCCCTGCCCTGCCCTGCCCTCCCCTCAGCGGCCTCACGGGGCGGCGGCGGTGGAGTGGAGTGGAGTCGCGGCCTGGCCCTCCCCTCAGCGGCCCGGCCTATGGCGTCAAGCCCTCCCCGGCCCGGCCCTCCCCGCGCCTGCAGCTGCCCTGCCCGGTCCGGCACTCCCTCCCCTCGTCTCCTCCCCTGTCTTCTCTTCTCCTGTCTCCCCTCTCTTCTCCTGTCTTTTCCTCTCCTCTCCCACCACACTGCTGCAGCCTCTCCTGTCCTGTGTTCTCTTCTCTCCTCCCCTCTTTTCTCCTCTCCTGTTCTGTATTCTCCGCTCCCCTCTCCTCTCCCACGCCTAATGAAGTCTGTCCCCTCCTCTCCTCTCCCCCCCTCTCCCCTCCCCTCTCCTCTCCCCCCCTCTCCCCCCCTCTCTCCTCTCCCCCCCTCTCCCCTCCCCTCTCTCCTCTCCCCCCCTCTCCCCTCCCCTCTCCCCTCCTCTCCTCTCCCCCCCTCTCTCCTCTCCCCCCCTCTCCCCTCCCCTCTCCCCTCCTCTCCTCTCCCCCCCTCTCCCCTCTCCTCTCCCCCCCTCTCCCCTCTCCTCTCCCCCCCTCTCCCCTCCCCTCTCCCCTCCTCTCCTCTCCCCCCCTCTCTCCTCTCCCCCCCTCTCCCCTCCCCTCTCCCCTCCTCTCCTCTCCCCCCCTCTCCCCTCTCCTCTCCCCCCCTCTCCCCTCTCCCCTCCCTTCTCCCCTCTCCTCTCCCACGCCTAATGGAGCCTCTCCTCTCCTTTCTTCTCTCCCCTCCCCTCTCCTCTCCCACCGCCTAATTGAGCCTGTCCCCTCCTCTCCTCCCCCGTCCCACCCCCTCTGCCTGCATTGACCAGGACGTGTTGCAAGGCTGCGGTGGCCGCCAGTTCCTCTAGTATCGTTGGTGGCCACAGGCCTGCTGGTGGTGTTGCTGCTGGTGGTCCTGCTGGTGGTGTTGCTGCTGGTGGTCCTGCTGGTGGTGATGCTGGTGCTGCTGCTGGTGGTGCTGCTGGTCCTGCTGGTGGTGCTGCTGGTGGTGCTGCTGGTGGTGATGCTGGTGCTGCTGCTGGTGGTGCTGCTGGTGGTGCTGCTGGTGATGCTGCTGCTGGTTGTTTTGGTCTCCTAATCTGAGGAAAGACATTCTTGCCATAGAGGGAGTACAGAGAAGGTTCACCAGATTGATTCCTGGGATGGCAGGACTTTCATATGGAGAAAGACTGGATAGACTCGGCTTGTACTCGCTGGAATTTAGAAGATTGAGGGGGGATCTTATAGAAACTTACAAAATTCTTAAGAGGTTGGACAGGCCAGATGCAGGAAGATTGTTCCCGATGTTGGGGAAGTCCAGAACAAGGGGTTACAGTTTAAGGATAAGGGGGAAGTCTTTTAGGACCGAGATGAGAACGTTTTTTTTCACACAGAGAGTGGTGAATCTGGAATTCTCTGCCACAGAAGGTAGTTGAGGCCAGTTCATTGGCTATATTTAAGAGGGAGTTAGATGTGGCCCTTGTGGCTAAAGGGATCAGGGGGTATGGAGAGAAGGCAGGTACGGGATACTGAGTTGGATGATCAGCCATGATCATATTGAATGGCGGTGCTGGCTCGAAGGGCCGAATGGCCTACCCCTGCACCTATTTTCTATGTTTCTATGTTGTGCTGCTGCTGCTGCTGGTGGTGCTGCTGGTGTTTCTGTTCCCTGCCTGTCTGGCAGTCTGAACAAGGGCGCAGAGAGACACCAAATGCTGGAGTACCTCAGCGTGACCAACATCCGCAGTGCCTTCCCACACCTTTACTCTGAAGAAGGATCTCCACCTGAAAAGTCAGCCCTTCTGTCCAGAGATGCTGCCTGGCCTACTGAGTAACTCCAGCATTTTTGTGTCTATCTTAACAGACAACAGGTGCATTCGGCTCTTCAAACCAGCACCGCCATTCACTGTGATCATGGCTGATCATCCACAATCAGTACCCCGTTCCTGCTTTCTCCCCATCCCCCTTGACTCCGCTATCTTTTTAAGAGCTCTATCTAACTCTCGAAGGTATCGCAAAAAGCTGGAGTAACTCAGCGGGTCAGGCAGCATCTCAGGAGGGAAGGAATGGGTGACTTTTGGGGTCGAGACCCTTCTTTAGACTATCTAACTCGGAGGCAGAGAATTCCACAGATTCACAACTCTCTGGGTGAAAACGTTTACATCTTCAGTGTAAACCAGCGTCTGCAGTCCCTTCCTACACATTTCGTCTGCTCCACTCCTCTGGTCAAGCCTGTTTCAAAGAAGTTCTCCTCTTCTCTCAGTTCAGAATTCTACAACGCCCTGGCTCGCTGCTCCCCCTCTGCGATTCCTCCTGTTCTTCAGCTCTACCGCCACGTTTTAACCCAGGAGTCTGAAGAAGGGTCCTCGACCCAAAACATCATCCATTCGTTCGCTCCAGAGATGCTACCTGTCCCGCTGCGTTACTCCAGCATTTTGTGTGTACGAAACCAGCATCTACAGTTCATTCCTACACAACTCTGGACTTTCAAACTGCTTTTCTCAGGCACGCCTCAAGAATGGGAGTGGCACCCAAACAGTCTTTCCAGGTGAGGCAGAGGTTCACCTGCACCTCCTCCAACCTCATCTATTGCATCCGTTGCTCTAGATGTCAACTTATTTACATCGGCGAAACCAAGCGCAGGCTCGGCGATCGCTTCGTTCAACACCTGCGCTCGGTCCGCGTTGGCCAAACTGATCTCCCGGTGGCCGAGCACTTCAACTCCCCATCCCATTCCAGTCTGACCTTTCTGTGATGGGCCTCCTCCAGTGCCATAGTGAGGCCCACCGGAAATTGGAGGAACAGCACCTCATATTTTGCCTGGGCAGCTTGCAGCCCAGTGGTATGAACATCGACTTCTCCAACTTTAGATAGTTCCTCTGTCCCTCTCTTCCCCTCCCCCTTCCCAGATCTCCCTCTATCTTCCTGTCTCCACCTATATCCTTCCTTTGTCCCGCCCCCCTAACATCAGTCTGAAGAAGGGTCTCGACCCGAAACGTCACCCATTCCTTCTCTCCTGAGATGCTGCCTGACCCGCTGAGTTACTCCAGCATTTTGTGAATAAATACCCTCAACAATGGGAGGAGGCCTTGGCGGACCGAGCATAAGTATTCGTCCAAATAGTGGCCGAAGGTAAGCTTGGTCTCGCCAACGTAAAAGAGGCCACTTCGGGAGCATCTAGTACACTAGATGTGTTAGAAGAGTCAGGTGTGAACTTCTGTCTCACCTGGAAGGCCTGCTGGGGTACATGGATGGATGTGAGGGAGGTGGGTTGGAACAGGTGACGGGTCTCTTGCGGTTGCTGGGGAAAGTACCTGGTGAGAAAGTGGTTTGGGTGGGAAGGGATGAGTGAACCAAGGAGTAGCGGAGTAAATGGTCTCTGTGGGAAGCGGAAACGTATGGAGATGGGAAGAAGTAACTGAAAGGGAGGAGGGGAGGGTGCTGCACCAATACAGGAGGGGTTTGGGCCCAACGGGTCCACTTGGTCTAGTTACTAACTACATTTCAGTTGGAAGCCGATTAATGGAAAATACCTGTACAGCTTTGGAAGGACTGAATTAGTCTTGTTTACAGAAAGCAGCATTCTTTTCCATTAACCTTGCAGGGCAAACAGCTACAATCAAATAAATGGCACCAATCGATTCAGCTTCATTAGAAGAGTAAGATTACAAGATGCTATCACTAACCACATTTTAGTTAGAGGCCGATACATGGAAAATAACTGCAGCTTTGGAGATACTGAACTAGTCTGGTTTGCAGAAAGCCACACACACCTCCACCAACCTAGCAGTGAACTGTTCAAGGCAAGGAGGGGCAATCAAAGAAACAACACCAATCGATTCAGCCTCCTGAGATACATCGGAAAAGCTAGTTTCCGACAGAGTTTTACTAACCAGAGTTGTGGAGTGGGAGTCGTGGAGTCTGAGTCAGACCAATCTCAATGCTGCCGGAGTCAGTACAAAAATCCCGACTCCGACCCCAATACAGATTTCAGAGACGACGTAAATCTGAAAAAAATCCCACTTTTTAAACATACCGCATACTTTATTTCCCCCCGAAAGAATGAGAAATAATAATAATATATTATTTTATTTGTCCCACACCGGGGATATTCACAGTGTTACTGCAGCAAATAAAAAGCCAGCGGATCCAACAAATCATCCTCCAACATTTCCGTCACCTACAATGGGACCCCACTACTGGCCACATCTTCCCATCCCCTCCCCTTTCTGCGTTCCGCAGAGACCGTTCCCTCCGTAACTCCCTGGTCCACTCGTCCCTTCCCACCCAAACCACCCCATCCCCAGGCACTTTCCCCAGCAACCGCAGGAGATGCAACACCTGTCCCTTTACCTCCTCCCTCGACTCCATCCAAGGACCCAAGCAGTCTTACCAGGTGAGGCAGAGGTTCACCTGCACCTCCTCCAACCTCATCTATTGTATCCGTTGCTCTTGATGTCAACTTCTTTACATCGGCGAAACCAAACGCAGGCTCAGCGATCGTTTCGCTCAACACCTTCGCTCAGTCCGCCTTAACCAACCTGATCTCCCGGTGGCTGAGCACTAACTCCCCCTCCCACTCCCAGTCTGACTTTTCTGTCATGGGCCTCCACCAGTGCCATAGTGAGGCCCACCGCAAATTGGAGGAACAGCACCTCATATTTCGCTTGGGCAGCTTGCAGCCCAGCGGTATGAACATTGACTTCTCCAACTTCAGATAGTTCCTCTGTCCCTCTCTTCCCCTCCCCCCTTCCCAGATCTCCCTCTATCTTCCTGTCTCCACCTATATCCTTCCTTTGTCCCGCCCCCCCTGACATCAGTCTGAAGAAGGGTCTCGACCCGAAACGTCACCCATTCCTTCTCTCCTGAGATGCTGCCTGACCCGCTGAGTTACTCCAGCATTTTGTGAAAATAAAGATAAGGATAATTGTCATAATTTACTGTGTTTTTTCTTTACTGTTACTGTTGACTGGTCTGCTGGGAGCAGTGCTGGTTGTGCAGTCTCACAGCAGCGGGAAGGAAGGACCTCCTATATCTCTCCTTCACGCACTTGGGGTGAAGGAGTCAGTCCGTGAAGGAGCTACTCAGTGCAGTGACAGTATCCTGCATGGGGTGGGAGTCGTTGTCCAGCAGCGATGTTAGCTTTGCCATCATCCTCCTCTCTCCCACCACCTGCACTGAGTCGACGGGGGAACCCAGGACAGAGCCGGCCTTCCTGACCAGCTTGTAGAGTCTCTTCCCCTCCGCCGCTGAGATGCTGCTGCTCCAGCAGACCACTCCATAGAAAATGGCCGATGCAACCACCGTGTTGTAGAAGGTCCTTAGGAGTGCCCCCTGCACTCCAAACGACCTGAGTCTCCTCAGCAGGTAAAGTCTGCTCAGGCCCTTTCTGTAGAGCGCATCGGTGTTTTCCGTCGTCAAGTTTATTGTTGAGGTAAACGCCCAGGTACTTTCACATCAGTGCTGCCAGCTGGCAGCAGAACGACCAGAAACAAAACATAAACACACTGTCACTGTCGTGGTGACGGCAATAATAACAGAAGCCTTACATCTGGATAACGATCCAAAGCCTTTATTAACTACATAGCAAGCACGACCTCACGCCTGCACGTTCCACTTACACTAACCTGAATCTCGCAAGCAGTGGTCACTCAAAAGCTAAAGGGGCGTAACTACAAAAGCATGACGCATAACATGAGTGACACCATTACACTAATCTACATTCACCAGCTGATTCCCCCTCCACCTGACACTGAGTGAACACGTCTGGATAATTTCTCAATTCAATAGGTAAATGTTGTCATTCATTCATGGGAAAATGCACTATAAACTAGACCAAGTGGGGCCCAAACCTCTCCTCCCCCCCCCCTGCCCCCCTCCACTCTCCTCCCCCTCTCCCCTTCCACCCTCAACTCCTCCTTTCCCCCCTCCCTCCCTCCTCCCCTACCTCCTCATCTCCCCTTCCCCCGCCACTCCCCCTTTCCCCCCCCTCCCTCCCTCCTCCCTATCTCCTCATCTCCCTGTCCTCTCCCCCTTCCCCTCCCCCCCACTCCATCCCCTCAAGCCCCCTTATCCTCCCTCCCCCCTCCCTCCCTAGGAGATAGATTTAAACTCTAAAATGTGAAATAACTTTAAAAATATAACACCGATTTCAATGAAACTTCTTCCATTAGCACCAAAGGGACGACGGTGAGT
The DNA here is from genome assembly GCF_053455715.1 of Rhinoraja longicauda. NCBI lineage: Eukaryota > Metazoa > Chordata > Chondrichthyes > Rajiformes > Arhynchobatidae > Rhinoraja > Rhinoraja longicauda. Next base: position 6,304,786 of record NC_135955.1, on the reverse strand, counting down.
AAGGTGGGCCTAAAATTGTCGTGCTAGCGTGTACCGTTTTGGCCGTAGTTCAGGAACAAACAAACAAACAAATGAGAGTTTTAGCGTGTAGTTGAATACAGATTACGAATTTTCTAATGGCGGACTGGACCCCTCCCTCGATCCCCTCTTTAACCTAACCTAAACTAACTGGGGGGGGGGTGGGGACTGTCTCCCCTTGACCCCCACCCCCCCCCCCTTTAGCCTAACCTAAACTAATGGGGGAACTGTGCCCCCCCCCCCCACAATCCCTTAAAACAAGTTTCTCAAATTATTTAATTATTACCAATAATTACCAGTTGAGGGGGATGGAATGGGGGGAGGGGGGGGAGGGGGGAGGGAGGATAAGAGGAGTTAAGGGGGGTGGAATGAGGGGGATAGAATAGGGGGAGGGGGGGAGGGAGAGAGGGAGGGGGAGAGGGTTGGTGGGGGTGGAGAGGGTGCTGCACCAATGCAGGAGAGGTTTGGGCCCAACTTGGTCTAGTTTTGGTTAGAAGCCGATATATGGAAAATACCTCTAGAGCTTTGCAAAGCCTGAATTAGTCGCAGGCAATAACCTTTCAAAGGCAGGGTGCTACTATCAAATAAATGTCACCAATCAATTCAGCTTCACGGGATACATTAAGAAGTTTACTTGACAACATGTTATTACTAACTCCATGTTTGTTCACGCCGATATAAGGATAATAACTGCTGCTTGGGAAACTGAATTAGTCTGCAGGAAACGGCATTGTCTTCAAATAACTGCAGGTAAGGTGGTGCAATTGAAGAAATTACTCCAATCAATTCAGCCTTTACATTAGAAAAGTTAGTTTACGACATTATTACTAACTATATTTTAGTTCAGGGCAGAGAACTACAGAAAATAACGACAGCATTTTGGAAACACGGAATTAGTCTGTTTTGCAGCAAGGAGCATTCACTCCCATGAATCCTGCAATACCTTTTCACAGTCTAAGAATAAAGGGGAGGCCATTTAAAACTGAGGTGAGAAGAAACTTTTCCACCCAGACAGTTGTGAATTTGTGGAATTCTCTGCCACAGAGGGCAGGGGAGGCCAATTCACTGGATGGATTTAAAAGAGAGTTCGATCGAGCTCTAGGGGGCCAGCGGAATCAAGGGATATGGGGAGAAGGCAGGCACGGGTTACTGATTGTGGACAATCAGCCGTGATCACAATGAATGGCGATGCTGGCTCGAAGGGCCAAATGGCCTACACAGAAGGTAGTTGAGGCCAGTTCATTGGCTATATTTAAGAGGGAGTTAGATGTGGCCCTTGTGGCTAAAGGGATCAGGGGGTATGGAGAGAAGGCAGGTACGGGATACTGAGCTGGATGATCAGCCATGATCATATTGAATGATGGTGCAGGCTCGAAGGGCTGAATGGCCTACTCCTGCACCTATTTTCTATGTTTCCTGCACCTATTTTCTATGTTTCGAAGGGAATGTGCTACAATCAAATAAATGACACTAATCAATTCAGCTTCATCAGACACAATAAAAAGGTTAGTTTACAACATGTTATTACTGACTACATCTTAGTTAGAAGCCGGCATATGGAAAATAAGTCTACAGCTTTAGAAATACAGAGTGTGTCTGTTTGCTGAAGTAGTATTCACTTCCATGAACCTTTCAAGGCAAGTTGCTGAAATCAAAGAAATAACCCCAATCGAGTCATGCACCAGAAAAGTTTGTTTTCAACAGGTTATTACTAAACTATATAAATTAAATATATCGCCAACTAGAGTCCCAAATGTGGAAAATAACCACAGCTTTGGAAACACTGAACGAGTCTGTTTGCAGCACACGACATTCACTGCCATGAATCTTGCAATCACTTTTCAGGGCAAGGTGCTCCAATCAAATAGATGACTCCAATTGATTCAGCTTCGTGAGATACATTTTAAAAAAGTGAGTTTACATCATGTAAACGGCAGCACCCCGGCCTTTTCTGTAATAAATTCGATGAACCATTCCTCAGCCCATCCGATCACGATTCTGCTGCAATTTTTGACAACCATTTTTTTCCATCGACAGTTCCACCCACTTTTGCGTCATTTGCAAACTTGTTGATCATGCCTCGTACGTTCTCACCCAACTCATTGGTATAGAAGACAAGCAGCAAAGGGCCCAACATCGAACCCTGAGGCACACCACTCATCGCACACCTCCATTCCCAAAAGCAACCTTTCACCATCACCCTCTGCTTCCTTCCATGAACCCAATTTTTTAAAATCCATTCAGCTAACTCTCCTTTGATCCCATGCGATCTAACCTTTCAGAACAGCGAACCATGCAGAACATTTTGAATGCTTGAACATGACTCGATTGAACGCATGCGTGGTGTGATTTGACGCAAAGATAGATCAGACATGATTGAATGATGGAGTAGTAGACTTGATGGGCTGAATGGCCTAACTCTCCTCCAACTCATGAACCTGGTCAGAGGTTCTTGTGTCTCCAAACCTACTCAATGCTGTTGGTAGGCACAAAGTGCCGGAGTAATTTAACACATCAGGCAGCATCTCTGGAGAAAGATGAAATGTCCCAACCTGAAATGTCACCTACCCTTTTTCTTCTGAGATGCTGCCCAAAGATACTAGAGGTGCAAGATGAACCATTCCGTCGAAATCGCCTATACTGAAGTGTGGTACGCCACCATTTTAGTAAGCAAACCCCGCCGTTCGCTCTGCCTCTCGCAGTGTAATCAGTGTTTTGGGGGAACAGTATGTGTGATGATGCCATAAAAATGCAGAAAATATCTCATCTATCAACTCACAGACAGAGTTAGATAGAGCTCTCGGGGCTAGTGGAATCAAGGGATATGGGGAGAAGGCAGGCACGGGTTACTGATTGTGGATGATCAGACATGATCGCAATGAATGGCGGTGTTGGCCCGAAGGGCCGAATGGCCTCCTCCTGCACCTATTTTCTATGTTTCTATGTTTCTAAAGCTATTCACTGTATCTTGCCATAACCTGACAGCTATAAACCGATGGCAATATGTGTTGTGGATGATCATTGTGAAGACTGCCTTCCACACCCACACTTCCCCTCTCGCTCCCCTACAATACTGAGGCTACCTGTGAAGCCCCACGTTTTATTCACCCATTCTTCAGGACCTTGGCATCGCCACTAAGCCTGGCAAATATTGTCCCTCCCTTATTGCTCTCGAAGAGGAGATGGCAGGTCAGTCAGATGGTATTTAGCAGTCAACAGCATTGGCGTAAAAACAAAGAACTGTAGATGGTGGTTTGTACCAGAGATAGACACAGTGTTGGAGTAACTCAGTGGGTTAGGCAGCATCAAATAGACCAGAGCAAGACAGACCACTCGACCCTAAAAACCGTAGTGCATCATGGCGCCATTTTAGTAGGCTGAAACTTGCAGAAACATTTTTAAAGAAAAATAACAAAAATCTGTGAGTTGATAGATGAGATATTTTCTGCATTTTTATGGCATCATCACACATACTGTTCCCCCAAAACGCTGATTACACTGCGAGAGGCAGAGCGAACGGCGGGTTTTGCTTACTAAAATGGTGGGCGTTACGCTCCTTTGCGTACCACACTTCAGTATCGGCGATTTCGACGGAATGGTTCATCTTGCTCCTCTAGTGTCTTTGGGCAGCATCTCAGAAGAAAAAGGGTAGGTGACATTTCAGGTTGGGACATTTCATCTTTCTCCAGAGATGCTGCCTGATGTGTTAAATTACTCTGGCACTTTGTGCCTACCAACAGCATTGAGTAGGTTTGGAGACACAAGAACCTCTGACCGGGTTCATGAGTTCTAGGAGGAGAGTTAGGCCATTCAGCCCATCAAGTCCATCATTCAATCATGGCTGATCTATCTTTCCCTCTCAACCCCATTTTCTCGTCTTCTCCTCATAACCCCTGACACTCGTACTAAAGAAGAATCTGTCACTCTCCATCTTAAACACCATAGATCACAATGTTGTCTACCTTCAGTTTGAACCAGCATCTGCAGTTATTTTCCTATAAAGTATTGTTATAGATCGCCTGGAAAAACTGAGTCAGCCTGTCAGATCAGGTACTAAGTTGGTTGCAATCATATATAAGGGAAAGAAAGTATTTTGTTAGCCTTGGGGAATATGTTTCACAGTTGCATGATACCCTTAACCAACCATGATCGCCCGGTGGCTGAGCACTTCAACTCCCCCTCCCACTCCCAGTCTGACCTTTCTGTCATGGGCCTCCTCCAGTGCCATAGTGAGGCCCACCGGAAATTGGAGGAACAGCACCTCATATTTCGCCTGGGCAGCTTGCAGCCCAGCGGTATGAACATTGACTTCTCCAACTTTAGATAGTTCCTCTGTCCCTCTCTTCCCCTCCCCCTTCCCAGTTCTCCCTCTATCTTCCTGTCTCCACCTATATCCTTCCTTTGTCCCGCCCCCCCTGACATCAGTCTGAAGAAGGGTCTCGACCCGAAACGTCACCCATTCCTTCTCTCCTGAGATGCTGCCTGACCCACTGAGTTACTCCAGTGTTTTGTGAAATAAATACCTTCGATTTGTACAGCATCTGCAGTTATTTCTTACACTACCCTTTGGTGTAACACAAGGTGGCTGCCTTGGCCCGCTACTCTTTCCCTTGTGTATTGTGTACAAGTTTGGTCTCCTAATTTGAGAAAGGACATCCTTGTAATTGAGGCAGTGCAGCTTAGGTTCATGAGGTTGATCC